>NW_028186534.1:12801580-12805984 GCF_003343005.1 Rhea americana
CTGTCTGTCTGTCTGTCTGTCACCAGCCCCATGTGCGAGAGGGCTGCGGCCGCGCCGGGCGGGGGACGGGGGGCGCCGCTATGCTCAGGGGGAACCAGCTGGCAGGGCGAGGGGACCCCCCCGCCCCCCGCGCTGCATCACCCCAGCGAGAGGGCAGGGCCCCACGAGGAGGAGGAAGGAGGAGGAAGGAGGAGGGAGGCAGGCAGGGAGGGGGGCATCCTCCCGCCGCCGCGCTGGCTGCGCCGGGGCTTGCCCAGCCCCGGGGGGAGCTTACAAGGCCGGGGGCGGGGGGGTCCCCGCCGAGGCCTCCGGCAGCCCGGGGCCGCCCCGGCGCTCCTGCTGCCGCAGGTGCGAGCGAGGGCAGCCCCGAGCATCCATCGCCGCCACGCAGGACGCCGGGGCCCCCGCGCRCCTTCCCGGCTGGGGAGCAGGGTCCTCGCCAGCAGCAGAGCAGGAGGGAGCCCCGGCACCGGCGCCGGGGTCCCGGGGAGCTTGGCTGAGGTCGGGCGATGGCAGGGTCCCGTCCCTTTGCCGGGGGACGCCCAGCRGGTCCCCCGGCCTCTAGCGCCGGGAGCTCTGGGAGAGGCCACTCGGGACGGACCTCGGCCCGACACATCCCGGCCCTGTCCCGCTGGACGGCGGCACGACGCCTCCCTGGCGCCCGAGCCGAGCCCGTGTCACGGGCCGGGCACCGCGTCCCCACGTCCCCGGGGTGGAGAGGGCCCGGCGCAGGCCGCGGGAGCCGTCGCACACGTGCGGGCCACGATGCGGCGCCGGGCGCGAAGAGGTTCCTCCGGGAAGCTCCCTCTCCCGCGAGGCTGGCACCGAGCCATGGCCTTATTTAAGAAACTAAACAAAAAGTGTTAAGTCGAGTGGGAGGGATTTCCCTGCTCGTTCCCCTCCGGACGCGTCTCCGCCGGACGCGTCGATAGAGCCGCGCGTCCCGTGGCACGTTGCACGAGCGGAGGCTGCTTTTGCTGTCCTGACGGATCTCGTTCGCTTTGGGAAAGCGGGTTGCCCCCGTGGGCACGTATTTCCGAGCATCCTTCCCGGGGGAGAGCGCCACATCAGACTTCCCTACAAGGATTTTAGCTCCTCCGCGTCAGCCCTTCCCCACAAATGGCTGAAGCTGCATGTTAATCAAAATACAGTCGTGCTCTTCAGCAATTAAGCGAACTCCACCTCGTGAGACTGTAGCGGGGAAGCAGGGCTTTAGTGAGTTGAATATATTTCAGTCAGGGTCCGTGTGTCCATTTTGATATTGTTATTGAAGGAAAAAGCTAGGAGCCGAAGGCAGATGATCGGATAAGGCTGCTCAGAGCCAGCGAGGGTGAGAGAGGGAAAGACCTTGGCAAAGGAGTGAGCGCTGCGTGGGCCCTAGGTGCGGGAGGCTCGTCTCCCCCGCCCTGCTCCACGTGCAGCCTCTCCTGGGCGCAGCTTGGTCCAGTCTCACTTTTGGACTGGGCTTGGGCTACRGCATCTCGACTTTGGGTAAGGCTGAGGGTCTGGGCGAGCCCGCGGCTCGTCCCTGCGGCTGAAATCCAGCGGAGGAGCCGCGGGAGCCAGAGCRCGGTCGCCCGCCCGGCTGCTTTTGCCTTTGGCCCATCCATCCCAGAAGCTGCTTGGTCTCAGGAGAGAGCGGGCTCAGCCAGCCATGGCTTTTGCTCTTTTTTTCCCCCAAAAGTTTTATCCTCTGGATAAATTTATTTTGGAAAACCAGCTCAAGAGGAGGTAAAATCTTTGCCGTGCCTGGGTCCGTAGCCGTYCTCCGAGGGAGGTGCCCCCAGGCCGGGCCTTTCCCTTCCGGCTCTCGTAGGGCTTCGGGCCACCTCCTCGCCCCGAATCCTCCGCCCGCGCCGCCCGGCCCTCGGCTGCGGGAAATAACGTTTCCGGGTTACCCTGCGCGCAGCACTCGCTCGGACTTCCCGTTACTCAGTTCCTTATTCGTCTCTCTATTCGCGTTTCCCTTACAAGAGACGTGTTGAGAACTGATCCCAAAGCGGCGGTTTACCTGCCTTATTTAGCAGCTACCTTTTAATTCAGGGGAAGAAAAGGGAGTGGGAYGGTCCCAGCAGTTATCTGAGCCCCCCAAATATTTCCGCGGCCGCTTTGCCGCGTTTTGCCCTGCCTTACATCCCCTCCAGCTCACTTCCCCCTTCTTCAGTGGGGAACACGATGATTTTATTCTGCCTCTTTTCACCCGTGATCTTCTGCAGCCTTGGGGACGCCGGTGCTCCTTTGCTCCGGAGATGCGTCCTGCTARGCCGGTTCCCGAGGGCTTTGCGCGGGGCTCGGAGCCGGAGCCACGGGCGAGGCGCGAGCCTGGCTCCGTGCGTTAAGCAGAGCGGCCGCCGCGCTGCGGGGGCCCCGGAGCAGCAGCGCGGCGGGAGGAGGGGGCCGCCGAGGGGCCGCGGCTCCGAGCACAGGCAGAGCGGGTGCTCGGCGGCGCGGTCGCCGAAGCCTCGGCCGGGGGGAAGCAGAGGCGCCCGCGGCTCGAGAGCRGGGCCCGACCCGCCTCCCGCCCGGATCCGCTGCGGCTCCCAGGCCTCCTCCGCTCCCGCAGCCGCCCGGCTGCCTCCCCCCCCGGCAGGAGCATCCCCCGGGGACTCAGCCTCCCGCCGGGCCTCGCCGTCGGGGCTCGTCCCGGGCTCAGAAGCCGCCGTCGGGGCTATCCCCGGGCTCGGAGCTGCTGGGAAGCTCCGCGGTCCATGCTGGCCTTGGCAGCACGTGGGGTTTTCCCCTCCCTTTAAACCTGCGCGGGGGCCGATTCGCCTGCCGGTGGCTCGTTTCCCTGGAAGGTGCAATTCCCTGTCGTGGTACCCTCGGTCCTCTGAAGGTTTTGCATGCCAAAAATTACTGTTAAGGAGCCCCACTGCCGCTGCTGGGCTTTGGGGGGGGCAGCGTGCCCCAAATGGGAGAGCGGAGGTTGGGGAAACGCGTCCTCCCCTCCTCGGTCCGGACAAAGTCAGGCTGCGTCTCCTCCGGCACGTGGGGTGCGAGTCCCGGCCGTGGAGCGTGCCGAGGAGGAGGGAGGCCCCGCGGGATCCTCCCGACACCCGCCGCGCTGCTGGCTTATCCCCCTGCTTCGCTCTCCTCTTTTGTCCCGTCTGGGTTCAGCCTGCTCCATTTAGCCCCCGCAGACYGTCGATTGCCCTGATCCTCCCGCTCCTTTGGACGGATCATTAGCAAAAACTTAACCGGAGCCCGCCTTAACGGCACCGCGATGCCGCGACCAAGAGAAACGCGCCCGCCAGGGCTCGCCTTACTAAACCCCCGCGTTGACTGGGGCGGCTGCTATTTTCCCACCGTGAAATACCGAGCGGCCGGTCCCATCCCGGGGCCTTCCCACCGCGTGGCTCCGGAGGGGACCCGGCCGCACCGTGGGAGCCGGGGCGGCCTCAGGCCGGCTTTCGCCCCGGGTGGGGATCTGCACGCCGCGCTCGGTGCCTCCTATTTCCCAGTGTCAGCAGTGGAAGAAAAATCACTGCCGGGCAAAAAGCTGCCCCGGAGGTGTCCGCTCGCTCCGTGGCCTCCGCCATGCGCGTGGACACATCCGCGTCCGCGCACATGGCAGCGCGGGCCGCGCTCGCGGGCGGTTTGCGCGGGGGCTGCCGGGGTCCCGCTCCCCCTGCGGAGCGCACCGCTATTTTAGTTCTTTTCTAATAGGTCACTAAAAGGGTGGGGAAAAAAAAGAAAAAGCTAAAAATAGCTGCTAAAACTTCCTGTGCCGCTGCCAGGTGGCTGGGGCCGGCGGCGGCGCGAGCCAGCTGCGGGCTCGGCGGCGGCAGCGATGCCGCGGCACCCCGGGAGCGCGGGGTTCCCGCGGGAGCCGGGGCCGGCRCCGCCTGGCACAGGCTCGGGATCCCGAGTTCCCCCGCGTTTCAAGAAAGCAGGGAGAGGGGAGAGCAGCGGCTGCTCGAGGGAAAGCTGCCGGCTGCGCCAGGCTTTAGCAGACGCTGGAGAGCCGAGCAGCGGCGCTCCGCTGCCGGGAAGGGACGCGGGTGCCGGCAGGGCGGCGCGGGGTCCCCGCCGCTCCGGGACGTGCCGTGGGAACGGCCCCCGGCCCGGGGCCGGTTTTGCTCCGGCAGAGCTCCGCGGTTCGCCTGCTCTCCGGCTCCAGGCACGCCGCCGATGCCCGGCTCCGGGTGCTGGTTACACGTGGGCAGCGGGGAAAGCGCGCCTCTCCCGTGGCAGCCGGGCGGTCCCGGTTTGCTGCTGCCCGGGCGTTTGCGGCTCTCAGGCTCCGCATAGGCATAGGGAGAGGATGTGCATGGAGCTGCTCCCAGCCTCCAGCTGCAGCTTTGCTGGGGGTTGGGATCTCAGCTGGGATCAGGAAGGGCTTGGGGATTGCCCCGGTCGGAGCGAGCCCTCGCCAGGGGTCTGCGATTAGCAGCAAAGTGCCTG
>NW_028186534.1:12807450-12808439 GCF_003343005.1 Rhea americana
AGCACGGGCCGCCCCCGGGCCCCGCCGGCATGGCCCGCCGGCCGCTGCGCCCGCCGGAGCAGGTACGGGGGCGGCGGGTGGCCGGGCCAGCGCGGGCGCTGCCGTTCGCGGGGAGCTTTCCGCCGCCGCCGGCTGCGGTGCGGCTTCCCGGCGGCTCCGGGCGAGCGCCGCCTTCCCGGCCAGAGCCGGGACGCCCTTTGCTCCCCGCCGGGGCTCGAAGGCCTTGGGTTTTTCTGAGCGCCGGAGCTCCAAATCCCGGGCTGGGGCTTCCCTGGCGCCGCTGGCAGCAGCAAGGCTCTGGCCGCCGGCGCCGACACCTTGGGCGCTTGGCGACGTGGGTGCTGGGGCCGGGCCCAGCCGCTGCCCGGGCCGAGCAAGGCTGCAGGGGTGCATTGAGTTAAAAAAAGAAAAAAGCATGAAAAATCCCATTTCTGGCCGTTTTGGGAGGCCTCGAGCTCCTGCTCACCCCTTCCCAGGCTCAAGGAAAAGCCGGGACTTGCAGCGCCCGCGGGGCGTTACGGGCCCGTCCGCAGCCGCGGCGCGCTGGGCCGGGCGGCCAGCGAGCTCCGCTTCTCGCGCCGCCGGCGGAGAGCAACTTCCCTCCCCTGCTTCCCTGCGCTCATATGACACCGCGGAGCTGCTCCGACTTCCCCATCGCTGGCCTGGAAACAGCCCCGGGGCTGCCGCGGCCGCCGGCGGGGTCCCGTGCCCAGCGCTCGGCCGCGGCGAGCGGGGAGCTGCGCTTTCCCTGCCGGAGCGGCTTTCCCCGCCGCGGTGCAGCCCGCCGCGGAGCAGCCCCGCTGGCAGCCCCCCCGCGAGCCTGCCCTCCCGTTTCCCTCTCCTTGCACCGCTTGCCTTCGCTCCTGCCGCGCCAGCGAAGGGCTTTTCCCGGCGGGAAGCGCCGCTCGGCGGGCGCCGGGCCGCCGCCGTGACGCTCCTCTCCCTCCCCGCAGGCTCCGCGCAGGAGGGTGCAGGGACGCTAGCCGGGG
>NW_028186534.1:12809609-12841456 GCF_003343005.1 Rhea americana
GGAACGAGGACCGGGAGCGAGCATGGAGGGCGTCTCGGGAGACCAAACTGGAGACCATCCCAAACTGTGAAGCCTGGTGAGCGGAGGGGACAGCGCCGGGTGCCACTGGGGGCTTGTCCTGGGGGGGGAGGTGCTGCGGCGCAGCCTAGCACGGCGCGGCACGGTGCAGCGCAGCTCAGTGCACCGCAGCACGGTGCGGCGTGGCACAGTGCGGTGTGGCACGGCACGGCATAGTGCAGCGTGGCACAGGGCCATGTTGCATGGCACAGTGCGATGCAGCGTGGTCCAGCATGGCACAGTTCAGCACAGCATGGCACAGTACAGCGCAGCATGGCACGGTGCAGCGTGGCACAGTGCAGTGCAGCAAGGTGCAGCATGGCACGGTGCAGTGCAGCGTGGCACTGTGCAGTGCAGCAAGGTGCAGCATGGCACAGTGCAGTGCAGCACGGCACTGCAGTGCAGCAAGGTGCAGCATGGCACGGTGCAGTGCAGCAAGGTGCAGCATGGCACAGTGCAGTGCAGCACGGCACTGTGCAGTGCAGCAAGGTGCAGCATGGCACAGTGCAGTGCAGCACGGCACTGCAGTGCAGCAAGGTGCAGCGTGGCACGGTGCAGTGCAGCAAGGTGCAGCATGGCACAGTACAGTGCAGCGTGGCACTGTGCAGTGCAGCAAGGTGCAGCATGGCACGGTGCAGTGCAGCACAGCACGGTACAGTGCAGCAAGGTGCAGCGTGGCACAGTGCAGTGCAGCAAGGTGCAGCATGGCACAGTGCAGTGCAGCACAGCACGGTGCAGTGCAGCAAGGTGCAGCGTGGCACAGCATGGCACAGTGCAGCACAGCCCGGGCCCCACCGCTCCGCTCCCTGGCGCGCTGCTCCGCGCGCGGGGACGCGCTCGATGCAGCGTGGCGGCGGGGCGCCAGGACGCCCAGGTCCCCTCCGCCGCCCTTCCCGCAGCCGCTCGACGCGGTGCCTCCCGTGCTCGGCCGAGAGAGGGGCTCCGCGGAGCCGCCGGTGCCGAGCGCTTGCCCCGGAGACACCGCGCGCTTTGCGCCCGCGCCGGGGGGAGCRCGCTGGCCTTGCAGCGGCGGGGATGGAGGGGATAAACCAACCCCGCAGCCAGCGCCGGGCGCTTCCCGGGAAGCTCTGCGCCGCCCGGCGCTGCATCCCCCCACCGGCCGCGGGGCTCAATATACCGCGGGGCTCCGCGCCGAGCCGACGCCGCGTAAGGCTCCGCCGAGCCGCGCGGGGGGCCGGGAGCGAGGCGCCGGTGGGAGCAGCCTCCGGCTGAGAACCGCCCGGTCGGGCGGCCCCAATTAGCGGCGGATAATTACTGCTGCTGGCGGCGAGGGGCCGGTTCGGGGCGCTGCGCGCTGACGCCGTGCCCTTGCCTCCGCGCCGCCCGGCAGCGCCAGACCCACGGCCGAGGAGGTGCGGGGCTGGGCGCAGTCCTTCGACAAGCTGATGAAGAGCCCGGCGGGCCGCAACGTCTTTCGGGAGTTCTTGCGGACTGAGTACAGCGAGGAGAACATGCTCTTCTGGCTAGCGTGCGAGGAGCTCAAAAACGAGTGCAACAAGCACAGCATCGACGAGAAGGCGCGGGTGATCTACGAGGACTACATCTCCATCCTCTCGCCCAAGGAGGTGCGCCCCCCCCCCCCGGGTTTTGTAGCGCCGGGCAGCTGCCTCCTGGTTTTGCACCGCAGCGGCGAGGCCATCGCCCGCGGCGGCTCCCGGCAGCGTCCCTCGCGCGCGGTGCGGCGGGTCCCGCGGCCGGGCGGGAGGGGACCCCCGGGCCGGGGGCCAGAACTGCACGAGGGCACCGGGGTGGCCGAAAAGATGCTGCATCCCTGGGCCGGGGGGTGGGGGGGGCACCCCAGCATGGGAGCATCCCTGGGGTGGGAGCACCCTGCAGTGGGGGTGTCCATGGCATGGGGGCGCCCATGGGGTGGGGGCACCCCACAGTGAGGGCACCCCAGCATGGGAGCATCCCTGGGGTGGGAGCACCCTGCAGTGGGGGCACCCCAGCGTGGGAGCATCCCTGGGGTGGGAGCACCCTGCAGTGGGGRTGTCCATGGCATGGGGGCGCCCATGGGGTGGGGGCACCCCACAGTGGGGGCACCCCAGCATGGGAGCGTCCCTGGGGTGGGAGCACCCTGCAGTGGGGGCGCCCATGGGGTGGGGGCGCCCCTCAGTGGGGGCACCCCAACATGGGAGCATCCCTGGGGTGGGAGCACCCTGCAATGGGGGCACCCCAGCATGGGAGCATCCCTGGGGTGGGAGCACCCTGCAGTGGGGGCATGCATGGGGTGGGGGCTCCCCGGCATGGGAGCATCCCTGGGGTAGGAACACCCCAGCTTGGGAGCACCCCACAGTGGCAGCACCCCGGCATGGGAGCCCCCCACGGTGGGAGCCCCCCCCGTCTGCCTCCCGGTGCAGCRCCACGTTCCCGCCCCACTTCTCCGCGGCGGTGGGAGGGAGGGAGGGTGCCGGGACCCGGCGCCGGGGCGGCCCCGCTCACGGCCGCTTCTCTCCCGGCGCCCAGGTGAGCCTGGACTCGCGGGTGCGGGAGGTCATCAACCGGAAGATGCAGGAGCCGTCCTCGCACACCTTCGACGACGCGCAGCTGCAGATCTACACGCTGATGCACAGGGACTCGTACCCCCGCTTCCTGAACTCGGCCATTTACAAAGCGCTGCTCCAGAGCGTCTCCCGCGCCTCCTCGGAGGCCTAGGGGCGCCGCGGGGGTGGGGGGGGGGCCGCACCGGCCCGGGGCAGCCGCCGCCGCCGCCCCAGTTTTTAGCTTTTTACCTATGAACCGTCCGTCCGTCCGTCCGCCCGGGCAGCGGTCCCCGCGCGGGCGCCCCGCAGGCCTGGCTCGTACTACTGAAGCGCTGCCCCGGCGGGGGGCCGGGGGGGACACACCGGTCCCCCGTCCCGGGCCCTGCTCCCGGAGGTCACTTTACCCCCTGCCCGCCGCCCCCGGGGCCGCGGTGAGTCCCCGCATCCCCCCGCCCCGAGCCCCGGTTGGGGACCGGTTTTGGGGGGCTTGAGGGCGGGGGGGATTGTTGTTGTTTTGATTTTTTTTTATTATTATTTTAAATGCTTTTTTGTTGGCTTTTATCAAGGGGTGGGGGGGGGATAAGCAGCTGTACATATAAAAACTTGACAGGTTTACATCGCTCCGTCTGTTTGCAGTGGCCCCGGGGGGCGGGCGGTGTTCCAGCCCCTTCCCGCGGGCTCGGAGCCGGAGCCGGACGGGAGGGAGCCTCTTCGCACTGGTATGGCCAGGAAACCACCAGGCACGGGGAGAGGATGAGCCCCAGAGCCTGCCCCTCTTCCCCGCTCCCCGTGTCCCCCCCCCAGACTCCCCATATCCAGCTGCCCCGGGCGGAAAAACCCACGCGGTTATCGTTCACCCGCCGGCACAAACTCGCAGGCGCCCCGGAGGAGCCGGGCTCCGCGCGGGACGGGAAGCGGCCCGGGGAGGGCACGCAGCACCCGCGCATTTCCGTACGGCACGAGGAGTCGCTTACCCGAGCGCCGGCTCCCAGAACTGGACCGTTTCGGCCCGCAGCAGCCCCCGCGCGCCCCACGGCCGCCACCGCGGCCTTCGCCTTCGCCGGCAGCACAAAAGCAGCCCGTGGTTTCACACCCATCTCCCCCCCTCCATCCCTTTCGGGGTTGGGGGGGAGGGAGAAAAAAGGAGCACTAGTTCTTTTTACTGAAGATTCTTTTTTTAAACAAACAAATTATCTTTCTGGTTTGGGCTTTTTTTTTTTTTTTTTTTTTTCCTTCCTAGGGGGGTGATTGTGTGGATTTTCACGTCAGTAAATTCAGTTTGCCAAGCTGGAAATACAATTCAAAAAAAAAAGTATTTTTGAGAGAGACCAGAGATAGTCCACGTATCTAGGACYGTCGTACATTTATCATTTGCTGGTTACCAAAACGCAAGCTGATCTCGGCCTGCCTGACTCCTTCTGGACAAGCCGCTGCAGCAAGCGGCCCAAGTCCAGCTCTGAGCAGCTGCTTAAAAACAGGGTGGCATTTCTCGTTAAGCAGATATCAAAGCAGCAAAGAGACTGCTTTGCTACTCGGGGCTCGCCCATCCTGCATCTCAAGAGTGTTTCTGTACCCGTATCTGCAAAGCGACGCGGCTGCGGCCCACAGGACCCTCCGCCAAAGCAGCCCCCGCGGCTGCCGCTCGTCCCGCGCGGCGTCCCCCCGGCGGGCSCTGACACCCTATCGGCCCGGCAGCATCCGCGTCCCGCGCTGGGGAGGTTCCCAAGTCTGGGTTTTTCCTGCTGGTAAAGGAAATACGTCCAGATCGTTTTAAAAATCCGGCTCCAGCCCCGGGCGCGGAGGTGTCGGTGATTAAGCAGCGCGGCAGGCTGGCAGCACCTTCTCCCCGTGCCRCAGAGGTCTCAGCCCAGCCGGGGCCCCACTACCACCAGATAATCCAGTTTGTCCCACAATCCTAGCACTTCTAAATATTTTATAATTGAATATTTCTGAGACACCTTTATATCTAATACATTTCACYTCCCTGACTCCCCTAGGTGTGTAGTTGGTATTATTCCAGAAGCTAAAGAAAAACACACAATAAAATGCAATGAAGCAAGATACTTTTCCTTAGCCTTGRAGAAGCTCCTTCTCCATTTATGTATCTCTACTCCATGTGTAATTCAGGATTGTCAGCTGATTGCACGAAACTCAACTTCCCCCTTACAGCAATACAAGGAAGGCAACAGCAACTTGTTAATTAGCTGGCTGCTGTCCATAGCACACRAGCCAGAGTKCCTTGGCCAGCTTTGGGTTTAGATCCTGGAGCTTTTTTTCTTTTTTTAATAGTTACTATAAGGACACTATTTCCTCCACAGGCTGCTTGAATAATCCCATCACCCGCCACACCTGCAAGACTTAGCAAGCTGTCAGCATCTTTGAATCTCTTCCTTCTTGAGAGATTGGGCTGCACCCCTTCAAAGCGAGGGCCCTGAGCAGAGGATCCTTCTGGGATCACTGCCTCAGGAGGAACACAGCCCTGTGAACGTGTCTGCCTTCACTTTAATGTGGCTGCTTACTCCCTTCTAAACATCACGGAGATCTCTGATGAACGACTGCTCTGGCATGCTGAAAAGCCAGTGGAAGTACTYGTTTTTCACCCAGGAGCTAGGAACAGAAGATGCAACTGCAAATGCTCCTGTGCTACGTGTGAGCAAGAGCTGAAGTGCAGAGGACTGCTCCAGAGCTGCCTCGTGCCCAGAGGCTTTACTGGGGTCCCTTGAATGCTGTGCAGCACACCCAGTTAAGAGCCAGGAATCTCAGAAGAGAGGAGAGATTGTAACAGTAGCGGATTGAAAGCTGCTGTGAGGAAAGAAAAGGAGTTTCCTGACGGGTTTGCTTACCCCCCCCACTAAGAGCCTGATCCCGCAGGAACCCCACAAGGTCACACTTAGACACGGCACCTGAGACTTGCTTTGTTACTAGGTCCCTTCTTCCTCCTCTCCCCCCTTCCGGGGGCTAACTGGAGGCTCACTTCAAACCTCATCCATTTGCAGAGCTAAGTGCTAACAGCCCCTACCGATCTCTGTAATCCCTGTCTCTTCCAGCTCAGGACCTCTGGAAAGCTCCCTGTATTGGCAGCATTTCCCCACCATCGCRCTCTCTCTGAGCTCCTTCAGCAAGTCCCTCCAAAACCTCAGCCAGGCTTTCAGCAGTCAAGCTAGGAGTAGAGCATGCAAAAAACAGGAAACTCCCTGGGACTTCCTTTTAACACCCTCACTGGTGACTGAATTCCCTCCACCTGCTTTATTGATGGTTTCTCACTAAATCAAGATTAATTGTCCCCAGGTTCCCTGGATGATGGCAATCAGGAGCAGCTGGTCACAGGGAGCAGCCTTTGGCAAAGTGAGCAGCTCAGCCAGCAGGAACAGCAACAGGCTGCTGGGTCCTCCCTGTAAGGGCACAGCCCTGACTTCCCCTGTCCCTAACAAGGTACTGAGGGACTCTCAGCRACAGAGGACTCCTTCCATAGAGCGAGGGAGCCCTAGGAAATGCACACCTCACCTAGGTCTGTGCCTCGCACTCTTTCCTGCCCCACAGTAACAACCATTTGGGTTTTTTTGGTGACTGGTGTCACCTTGTTTCTAGTCTGTTACATCCTGGATAACATGTCCTCGGTCTCATGCTTGCAGCAGCCCATGCTGTTGGCATTTAAAGGCATGGGATCACAGGGTATGGATCACACACAAGGAATCCAGCCCCAAATGACTAAATCATGCCAGTGCAAAGTCCACTGAATGCTCCTGACATCCAACCGAGCATGAGAGCATCACCTGATCTGTGCCCCAAAAGTTGTGTTCCATCAACAGGTCTCCTCCTGCCAGTTCAGCAAAGCTATTACTGCCCATCCAGCCTCTCCAGGATTTGGCCCAGCATTTTGAGGCTCATGAGTTGATTAAAAGCAAGCCTTCATGCACTGAGGATATACCTACAAGCAGCTTCTTGCTTTCTGGTGGTCCAAGCACTGTTTAGTCCTCATCCGGCTGGACACTGACTGTCCATCAAGCTCTCATGTGTCGCAAATGCAAAGTGCTGTACACACACGGTTCAAATAAAAGTCAGAAACTGACAAAAATGTTTAATATTAGTTTTGAAGAAAAAATTACCATACTCGCTTAGATGAGAAAATAACGACTAAGTGTGTTTAGTGAGCTCTCCTGCTAAACTGTCAACCCACAGCTGTGGCTCTCCCCTTAGGCCCAAGCAGAGAGGCAGGCCTCCGTGCAGCCGCTCTCTCAGTGCGTGACACAATGCAAACTCACTTGGGATACAATACACAATTGCCGTGGGAGCTGGAGTATGGAGGTGGCGTTCTGATCTGCGTTTGGCTGCCGCTCTTGGGCCATGGCACATATCAGCAGAACTGCAAGAGAAGGGAGTTTAAACCCTGATTAGAAAACCACACTGCCAAGGGGAGTTGCAGGTCATGCGCTTGTTGCCTAGAAGAAGACAGGGATCCAGGTGATGATCTTGTTTGTCAGGTTGGCAAGGGCTTGGGGATTTTGCAGAGACAGGGCTCAGCCCCTGGAGTAGGGGCTAAACAGAGCTCCTCTTTGAATCTCCCAGCTGTGGYGCTGGCACTTTGTAGTGGTGCCATTTCTGCTCACCATTAATGGGTAGTGAGACTTCTGCTCACATCTGAGTTCTGCGCACTGCATGAAAGAGCAGCTTTAAAATCCTAAATGTTGTCATCACCACCATCTCTTGGAGGGGCACCGGGAGCATGAAAAACACTGTGAAGTCGGTCATGATGGAACAGGGGATGCAAGAAGGGAGACAGGGAACAAGAAAGTGAGACATGACCCCAGCTGGTCTGCAGAGATTGGGATGAACCCAGGAGCTCTTGCCTCTGTGCAGGGAGGAAAGATCACTTGCTAGAGCCAGTCAGTGTTTGGCAAGCACCTCTGAGGACAGCAGCTAAGCATCTGCAGTATCTTGGGTGCAGCTACCCTAACACCCCTCAGTGCCAGTAATATCCTTGGTGTGCTACCTTCCAGCGATTCCCACACTCGTTGCACACGACGAAGGTGGTCATGGGCTCATCAGAGCTGCGGGTCTGCACCTGCGGGAGGACACAAGGGAAATGAGAGCTAAGCATCACACATGGCCTCATYGGGGGCACTCCTTGTGCATTTAGGCACCAGGGATGCATGCTGGCTATCTGGTCACTGTCAGAAATCACTGAGGAACCAAGGTCTAGGAGGGCAAAAGGACCCTAAAAGTAAGATGAATCTGATTATTTTACACACAAATATACACCTATATACCTCTGGTCTCACACTCCTAGGAGATTTTCCAATCCTGTAGCTAAGCCAGGCTTCACATTCTATTGAAAATGTTTGTTTAGATCATTTAAGCATGAACAACATATCAGATAAGTGCCATCAACAGCTGCCTGCCAGCACACCCAGTGACTAGTGGGTACAGACCAGAGCAGCCCAACTTTCCAGTACTAAAAGCCACTGTTAGGGACTGTAGGACTACCCCATCAGGCAAAGAAATGTGCACGAGGGGCACCTGCACATCCACCTACAGCAGAGAAATTACTCCCCATGCCAGGAGCACCCCAAGGAAATTACACTGCTGCAAGAGATCACTTTGCCTACTCCAGGGCCTTCCATGAGCACGAGACTGGCTCCAGCTCACACAGGGTTAGTCTGCTCAGATGACAGCCTGTCCTTTCTGGTTGTGACAATGGCACCGGAAAGCAAATGGTGCCACCAGTGTTCAGTGGCTGCTGTTCAAGGAGACTCCACCTAATGACCTCTCTCTAGCCTGACACCCTCTGAGTGATGGGCGCTGGGGCAGCAGAGATGTTTTGCTGCCCGTTCCTTCTGGGTACCTCTGGAGGTGCACATGACCACAGCTGGTCCCTCTCCTCACTGTTCCCAGAGACTGGAGACAGCTCTGAGACTACAAAACTCTCAGCCCATCAAGCACGTGTTCTAACAGCAACACGTGAAAAAGCACTCAAGCCATTCCTTTTTACATACCAGTCCTACATCCTAGCCTCACAGGAGCACAGTCTGGGTTACCAGGTTCTGCACATTTCTAGTCTGTTTTGTATTTGAGCYATTAAGGAGCTCTGATATTTAACCCAGATGTGACTGCTGCCTATGACCAGCGCTTGCCAGACACACATACTTTGCTAAAAATCAGATTTTCATGGCATTTAAATACCACAAGGCACTGGGTTTACACTGAAAATACTGGCACTCCTTGCATAAATTAGGCAGCAGAACTACGCCCGGGGTAATTATGGTGATCTATGTATGTAATTACCCAATGTGCAGAGTCACAGTATTTGCAGGATGCAAATTAAGCATGTTTTGCAAGCCTGCTGTAAAAATTCTGTAATTCTCACCCAATTTAGCCTGCTGCTAAATTCTGTAATTCTCACCCAATGTTACTGTTCCGATCTGAATGTTTTCATAAACACCAGTTCATCTACTTGAAATTTAGAACATCTCAGTCACCAGATAACACTTGATGATTGTCTTTTCACTGGAAAACGAATAACACTACAGAAAACCTTTTGATATTTACATTTAGAAGATCCTGTCCTGACCTGCTCCAACACTAGATGGTCAGACTCCAGTCCACTTCAAGTGAAGCTAGAGTCCCACATGCTGGAGACTGTCTGTCCAAGACAGACAGCTCCGTCAGTACGTCCAGCTGACTTACTGGGACGTGCTCGCAGAGCGAGGCCTCTTGCCTGAGCCAGCTTTTGGGATACAAGACTGCTGTTCAGCCAAAGGAAAATCCCTGGTCAGCTGCCTGGCTCGCGTCTGTGCTTGCACATTACAACCAAGGATATTAAGGGATTTCACTCAGCACTTGCATGCCCAGTTTGTGCGTACCCACTCAGCAAATTTAGCAGAGCAAAAGCGTGGTTGCTCTTGCATTTCTGGGCATCTGCACATTCTAAAAATCTGACTCAGAGCAAAGGCACATTTATCTCCAGATGCCTGGAGTGGACTTGGGAACCAAAAAGTACTGGCAATGCATGAGGTTTCTAGTAGCTGTCCATCAAGGAGAACAAATGCCCTCTGACTGCTCACATTATGGATGTTTATTCTTTATTATAATGTTCCATCTGTTATATGTTGTTTGATTTTAAATAAGTCAGGATTTGTTCAGCTGCAGCTTGTCTACATTCTTAATTTAAACTTTTAATACCATCACCATGCCTGCCTTGGTCCCTGCAGTCTCTCTTCTCTACACTACCCACTCCACTTTCTTTCCCGAATCTCCGTACTTCTCTAAGATCTTCCCAGCACCTGCTTTCAATGCAAAGCTGTCTCAAGCGGCTCAGCAAGCAGCACCACCATATATCAATTCCTGAAAGCTTCCTCGCTGGCTGGTGATGCATAACCCCTGCTCTTTCAGATGCAAATCAGCATTTACACAAATGGGCAAAATAATTTATGTAAGCTTCAAGGGAGAGATGTGTACAAAATCATCAACACCATGTTTCAGAAAGCCTGTGTGGGCAAAAAGCTTCTCTCCATCAGTGGCAAAATTTGTCCCACGTGCAGGGCCTGAYACAGAGCAGCAAGACCTCAGGACCATGACAGATCATGTCCTGTGCAGAGGTCAGTGGCATGGGGGCTGTAGGAGCCAGAAGACTAACCTGAGTGTAGGTGCAGTTCTTCTTCTTGCATTTCCCACAGGTGAAAAGGTCAGTCTGTGTCCCTCCCGTCTTGGCCATCTGATGCTCCCGGATTGCTTCTTTCGTCATAGCTTTCCTGATTTCTTTCAGCTCATTACTGGCCATTTCCTTTTAAAAAAGCAATAAAATCACATCTGTCCAATTTTACCACCACACTCACTGCAGGGGAAAGAAACAACAGGGCAGGATGGCTTAATGGATAGGTAATAGCCCAGAAAGCCTTTTGTTTCTGGTTACTAGTTGATATCTAGCCCCCTTTCATGATCTACAGTCCCAAAAGACTACTCTCCACACTGAAAATCCCATTGCTAACTTCCTCCCCATGCACTCTGGCAGCAGCTGCTCAGCTGCACCTCAAGAGATGTGCAGCCCTGTCAGCAGATCAACTTCTTGCTTCAAGCTAAAACATATGACACGGCCGCCGTAAAAAACAAACCCTGCTCTGGCTTCCTCACCTCTGAGGTCATCACTGCGATCTGCTCGGGGGTAATCGCCCCACACAGCACGTTCTTTTTCAGCTCTGGATTTTTGGAGTCCTTCAGATTCGAGATGCGGCTCCTCACTCGGTTTTTGTACTTCATGTCAGTGTTCTTGATATCTTGATAAATGCGTACATGGCAGTCAAGGAGCTTGCAGTCAACCCAGAGAACTCCAAGCGCTTTCAACACCATCCACATTCAGCAGGGGGTGTCACTGCTCCCTGACACAGRGGAGGGTGCTGGGATCCAAGGACAGTGTCTGTTCTGGGAGGTTAACATTGGATTTGAGAACAGGTTTATGCAATCCCAGAGTCCAGGGGCTTTCGATTGAAAAAGCCTTTTCAAAAAGCCTTCTAGCCTTTTCCCTGTGCTGGAAACAATCTTTACTCCCAGTTCTGCTCAGGTTCCTCTACCTGATCTTTTTCTCAGTAAGGTAGCCACATAACCCTCTGCTAACAGAATCCAGCTGCACCTCCTGCCCCATAGCTCCCATACCAAGCAATCTCCCTGCTTATCTCAAATCTACACGCAACTTGATGCTCACTGCTCCGTCTTCCACACTGCTTTTGCCCCATATGAGCATACTCCCCTCCATAGGGAGGCTTAGGGAAGTTGCATGTATCTGGAAGCAGAGCTGGGAGCAGGAAATAGCATTTTGGCAGGACGAAGAAATTGGGGCCTGAAAGTCCATAATGGTGCGAACAGGAAGGAAATAACTGTGTCAATCACACCAGCAGGSGGTCAGCCCTGAGCTCCCACTATCACACTGGGCCAAGCAGAGCTGGAGCCCGACCCAGAGCCCTGACAAGCACAGTTGCACCACAACATTCGTATAAAGGAGATTGTCCCATTTTTCCTCTGAGCTCATTAATTTCATGGCCTGGAGGCTCCACTCATGCAGATCCTTGAGAAAGCCCCATATAGTAAGGATATATTCTTCGATCTGGGCTGCTATATGCTCACAGTCAGCACCAATGGCAACATAGTCATCTGTAAGACAAGAGGAACATGAGGTCAGTTACTTCCAATCAGGCAACCATATTTCTGAGATACAAATCTAGATAGTTTGTTACTTTAATATAYGTGCTCTTGACATCAAATGGCATCTTAGCCTTTGCTCTAAGTATCCTTTGACTCTTTTGAAAAGAGCAGTGATAAAAATAGACAAATCCAGCCAGTTTATGCCCTCTGCCTCTCTGCTAGATAGACTGCACTGGACCAAAGCYAAGAAGAACCTGGCTCCCGATAAATATAGTTTTCCAATATCCAGTGTAGTCCTGGTATAGTTGAGGTCAAGCATATATAGCCAGGAACTGATTCTCAGTGGACATTGGTGTCAATGAGAAGTAGCTCCACTCAGATCAACAAACTGGTAAGGCCTGAAAATACGTAGAGTTGGAGTCAAGCCTTCGTTTCTGTTCTCAGCTCAGTGCTCCACCTGACCTTACCTTTTCTTTCACACACCTCTTCTTGTCAATTAAACAGCATGATACAGAGCGCTGTAACTGTAGGGGTTTGGATACTGGTTATGTTAACCCATATCATAAAACAGGGGAAGGCAGAGCASAGCAAAGCAGGGCTAAGCTAAGCAGAGCAACAGAGTTGAGGTGCTATTTTGCAGGTTCCACATAGCAAGGGTTTTGCTTAGAGTTACACAAAGTATGCGATGCAACATAYATATACAAACACACAGGAAGGCTAGAAATGATAACTTTCTGAACCTCTCCATCTGCCATCTACATTTCTTGGCTCCAAATCATTACAGCTCTGCAGTGCTTAGACAGGCCTCAATTTTCCAAAGGTACTGAGTGTTTGGATACAAGCATGTGAGGTATTTTGAGGTATTTAAGATCTGACTTTCAGTGATGCTGAGCACCTGCAATCGCATCTGATTTCCAGTGGCACACCCTGAGTGAAGAGGGAGAATTCCAGTCCAGTCCACASAGGACCACAGTCTCTGAGGGGCTCCGGTCTGCATGGACAGAGGAATCTCAAATGCAGAACACGACCAGCATAAACTCTACTACTGACAAATTCCATATATTGAGTTATAGCTTCATTTCGTGCCCCAATGGGAAGCAGAGATATCAGCTTCACTATACAGCAATCAGACAAGACTGARACCGAGAAAGGGAAGAAAATATCTGCACTCCTGAAGATCAAACTTCTGATCTTAGGCAACTCCACCTAATCTCTTGGCTCAGTTAATAGAGCAGAGCACTCCTGTTCRCACGTACAACTCCTAACAGCCATAGCCTGACACATTGCCATAGACTCAGCTTAAGTCAAGTTTATATGCAAGTGTCTGGAAATGCTGCAATGCCAGCAAATCTAACAAAGCGGTGACCAGGAGCTGGACTGAGCTAGACGGCAATAAACTTTCAATGAGGCTGCTCCATATCTGAGAAGAGCTGAATTTGGCACTGACCTACATGCAGAGATCTCCCTGTCAGGAGGTACCAGGAGCTACGAAGCACACTAGACAACACAGGGTTTCCCCTCTTACTTACCATCAGCCTGTAGAGCAGTTGTCAACATTTCTCTGCATTTGTTGCGGACAGCATCACAGGTGACGGGTGCTGGAGGGAAGGTGGTGATTTTAGGGGTGGTCGGAGTCTTCGGAGGCTCCTGCCTTTTGTTGGAGCTAAAAGAGAAACTTCACCTGTCAGAATGTCTCAGTTCAGGTCACTGAGAGCAGTGAAGAGATCAGCAGGTATGTGGCCAAGCACCCTGTTAATTATAATACAAAACCAGTCAGAAGAAAACAATGCAAAAATACATGCCCCAAATCAGCATACAGCGCAAAACAGTAGACAGATACAAGCTCTCCTGTGGACTCTGACGTTTTAATCCATTAAGTAGATCTTCTAACCACATCACAACTATTGGACCACTAGGCATCAACCAAAAATATTATGAAGCCGCTGGACATTGTCAGTAACTCAGATAGGCTCAGGACTTCCTGCAACCACCAGCACTCACTTGGTCTGGTATCACAGTGCACAGATGCACGGTTCATCATTTATCTCCTACTTTGCAGGACACTGAGTCCCCCAAGATACGATAAATATATTCTCTGTCCTTAACTGCTCTCAGAAGAAAGGGAGCAGAAGCCACCACTAAGGTTAATCTCAGCAGGTGTTGAGCTGGCTCCTCAACTCACATCCTTTACTACTGAGATGTCAACAGTGGGGAAGGAGAACAGTTAACGTAAAAAGCACTCCAGCTCTCTACAGCTGACAAGCAGTGAGYGCAGGACACTGCCTGCTCTGCTAGGGCACAAATCAGAGAATGCTACGTGAGCCCCGCTAGAACAAGGAGCTGTGAAGAACCAGCCCTGCAGCTTCCATGCTAAGAAAAAGAAAGAAAATGGCTCCTTTTGCACTGGTATTTTAAAAAAACACAGCATAACACATCAGATGGTCTTTTATTTTCCCTGTAGCTCTGGACAAGACTTTTGATTACTCATCTCACAGAAGAGCATCCCCTGCATGGCCACATGCGGTTCACACAGGTGCCAGGCTGACAAGGGACAAATAAATAGTGCTTCACTTGCAAAAAAGAACTTCACTTTCCACCTGCAAGCAATTGTGGGCACAGGCAAGGGAACACAAACATCTGCCTGTTGTGACTGTGTGTCAGTCAGGTCATCTGCCAGAGGGAGCCAGCCTGAGACAAGAGGCAGTAATCGCAGCCCAGACCTGCATGCACAATTACCCCTCGATGCAGGCAAGCTGAATCACTGCACCGGCTCAGCTTGCACGCACCACTGTGAGACTGCCATGCCAGAGGAGTAACTTCACAGAGCAGTTCAGCTCGGTGTACACCTACGGCGTAGAGACATCTTGCCCATAAAGCCTAACATCTGTGCAGAGAGTTAGTTAGCTTCACAAATATTGCAGATGAAAAATTTGGCCTATTATGATTCCCAGATGATTTTATAGAGCTCTTAAATCTAGGCAGCAAAACAGCAAACTTTTCAGCAGAGGTTGCTCTGTCTTTGGTGTTTGGGCCATAAAATGCACAGCATTTATTGTCAGTGTCTGGGTAACATTAATGCAGTAACAGACTAAAAGGAAAAAAAGAGAAACCCATATTTCACCCATGCCATCCTGGAAATGTCTCCTTGAAGACCCAAGTGGCTTGACAATTAGCATCAAGCAGGGACACTACTGCCAGTTTTTATTGCCATTGAAATAAAACTCTTACAAACAGGAACTACCACTACACTGTCCTGAAAGGGAGTAGTTGTTCCATAGAAGAGCAGTGTTATGCTGGAAACCTACTGAAGCTGCTGCTGTATGAACTGAGCCAGATATCCTCAGGGACTGATCTTGGGACACTTTGCTACTGCTAAGTTCAAATCCAGTCCAGCTCTGTAGTGCCTCAAAGCTGTTAGACCATCGTTAGGCCTATGGGACTTTGACAGTTCAAAACCTCACCATGCCCCCTTTTCCGAATCATCCATCGATGCACATCCAGCACAACTGCTCAGGCCAAACTATAGCTAGAAGGCGATTTTTTTTGCTCAGTTGAAATAGATGCATGGGAAATTATACTGTAAGCTTACTGTGTTTCTCCTTCATCAGTGGATGAATAAAAAGACTTTAGTTATCAGCCAGTTTTACGAGTCAGCATTCATGCAGCTATTGAGGAACAAATTTAGTAAGGTGTCTAAACAATTAAAAACATTCAGTAGGATTTACACTGCACATAAAATAAAAAAATAAGAAACAACTTAGCTTGCAAATAACAAATCAGATGATGAGCATCTCCTGTCCGGAATGTACAAATCGCTACTGGCACTCTCATATGTAAGAAGCTACGCAGAGATTACAGACACTTTATAGTCCACAGTGGGGGTATCATGTAGTGCGCAAATCATACACAACTCAGGAAAACTCTTCTAAAAATTAAGGCTAATTTTTTCTTGCACAAAATAGTTTGGAAAAATGAGACTTTCCAAAGGACAAATGCAAAAAGCCTAAAAACACAACCCAACACAAAAGGAAAGACTGAAAGAATTGGGAGTGGTTTAGAGCAGAGAAGACTATGAAGACACAAGTCTTGAAATATTTACAAAACTGTTGCAAAGGATTATGTTGAAAAGGAGGAAAACATCCTCTGTATTTGCTGAAGACAAACATGAAACAATGGCCTTAACTTGAAGTAAGACATATTTCAGTTGAGCATAGGTTTCAAACTGTAAAGGAGTGTTATGAACTGGAAGAGGTTGTCAAGGGTGGCTACAGAAAATATCTTACCCCAAGGTTTTTAGGATTGTTAAAGAGCAGCTTAGAGAAAGATCTGTCAGGAACAGCTTGGACAGAGTTCATGATGTCCTAGGAAGCAGGTAGCAGGTAATGCCTTCTTGAGAGCTCTTCTAAGTTGTTTCATTTTGCAAATGATGGTAACAGTAAGGTCTCCCAGGGCAAAATACTACATGTAAACTCCCATCAGTGGCCTCCATCACATCTTATTTGTGACAGTTAACTTATAAAGCCACAAAGCTGACCAGCGCCCTAACATTCAGGAAATAAAGCCAGGATACCAAGCATCAATACTTAAAGCCAGGCTTTTAAATTAATATTTACACAGATAACACTTGATTTTCAAGAAAGTTCTATCTATAAGTGCAATTGACTTAGCTATTTGGAAATTTATATCCCAAAGGTAGAGAAAAAAAATCTAGACAAGATAGATCTCTATTCTATTAGGTGATGAGTAAAGAAATATTCACATATTCCCTATACACATGGGGCCTCAAATAAGCATCTTTAAACAGCTTGAAGAAAACTGAGGAACTTCAGCTTGGAGGGGTTTGGTGAGGCAAAAGTTCAGTGCTCCTCTCCCAGCAGCAGAGAGAGGAAAATTAAGAAGAGAGGAAGATTCACTCCAGAAGAGGCAGCAGCCCAGCAGCTTGAATACTCACATAGAATGGAAGATATGAAAGTCACAAATCTGAACAAGGTACAGTAGGGATTTGAACTGATTGAAGTCCCTGTCCCACTTGAGTGTCCTAATCACCAAGCCAATGGCCATTTTGAAAGACCTAAATATACTCCAACGTGCCTGGCTTCGTCCAGCTTCAAGACAGGAAATGCTTTGAAATCTCAAATTTCCACTGGACAGGAAAGCTCTTTCTTGCCTATTTCTAAAGAGAAGTCCCTGGAGTCTGCTCCAGGAATCTTACTGCTCAAGGTACCCCAAAATACTGTAAAATAGCTGCATGATTGGTGAGTCAAAGTGGAGTAAAAGATGCCTGAAGCATTAAACTGCAGGCGAGTTAAATCAGCTCCTCATGTCTTCAGTTTGAGCCCTATCAGACATTGAGATGACAAATGATCACTCATGAATTAAATGAAACAGGTTTCAGCCATTTCAAAGATTGTCTAGAAAGTTGCTCAATAGGCTTTAGAAGTTTATAATTAGAATAGTTGGAAAAAAGACCTCAAACACACCTAGAAGACTTATTTCAGGAAATCCTTATGCTTAGTTCATGCTGTTCTGTTAAACAAGAGGAGTTCGTAAGTTTGTAAGTCTATCCAGATAACAAAAGCTTACACATTAAAAAAAAAGAAGAAGAAGAAAAGAAAAGCTAGAATAAAATGGTGGCAAAGCAACAGCCAAGGACCACAAGCTGAACTCAGGGCTGCAATGGAAGAGAAACCGGCAGAAGAGCTATATTCAGGCCACAAATCCAAAAACTCCTAATAAAGGCTTAAGAGAATCCTAGAAAAGCAAAAGCTCACCCTGCCAAAGAAACATTAGATACAGCCCATTAAAAGGTACTATGCTAATGATCTAAAATCCTACAGCAGAACAGAATATGCTTTGGATTACAGTAACTCAGTATATAACTTTACAGGTGCCAGCTCTACACTGCCTGGCTAGAAGCCTTCAGATCTAGCAGTGTTAGCTCTCTAGTCACTATGCAAGGATTCCTACATCTGTGCTCCAGAAAGCAAGACAAGTTTCTGGCCAAGAGCTATTTAAATACTTCTCCCTGACAGAAGAGGAAGCTCCAGCCAAAATCTATCAGACTAAGAGGCTGAAATATCTGAATGCAAACTGATCTCTTTCAGGCCTTGATAGCAGCCTCAGCTGAACCAGCAATCAGGCACCAAGCAATGAATCAGACTCACAGACATCACAGCCTGTGCTTTAGAGATTAAACCCAAAGACTCTGCTGCTAATATATTTTTTTTTGTCAAGGGAAATTAGTAGCTTATTTTGCACCACTAGAGAATAAGCAGTCTTGTCTTTGCAAAGAGATCCTGGTTCAACAGGAGCTACCCTCCTCTTCTGGATCTGTGCTAAACTAATCCCTTCGGTTCTGTTTCTCCCAGAAAACCAAGGGCACATTTTGTCGTTTAGATGTTGAAGCAGAAAGCATCAAGGGRAAAAAAGTGCAGAAACTGCAGCGTATCTTCAAGGCACAGTGCAGGTTGGCAGCACAAAAGCCAGAAAGCTCTACTACACATACCCCAAGGTAGCTGTCTACTAAAGTAGGGAAATAGCATGTGTGGCGGGGTGCCTCCATGCCTATGGCCAGCATGCTATTTTGGATCAAATTGCTACCGGCCTTAGCCATCAAATCAGGTGTGCAAGCAAACCCTGCTAGTTTCACTCATGAATGTGAACCACCACCGCACACAGGGATATGCATCACACTTCCTTCCCTCTAGGCTTAGCATTCTCTGAGGCACATCTTCCAAAGATTAAATCAGAAGCTTCCCTTTTTCCCTGAACTGCAATACTACTTCCTGGCTTGAGCAGCRTCAGCCACATTTGTGATACTTACCCCTTCCTTTATAAACACGCAGGAATCATTAGCATGGATGTACAAACAGCTTTAAGGTAAACTCAGCTCAGAGGCATTTACTACTGGTGAGAGCAGGCAGTAAGTGCAGGGCAACATATTCCTCCTTCTTGTGAGCTTGAGAAGGAAACTGCCTTCTCCTTTCCCCATCAGGAACAGCAAACAAATCCCTCCACTCAGGTTTCTGCCCTTACCATGCTGGGAAAGCTGCCTCCACTTCACCAGTAAGGGCATGCACAAAGGCTCCCTGTCACTGGCTCAGTTCTATCCTTATCAGCCCTACAGCAGTTCCTTCCTGTGTTCACACTCTCAAAAATGGAGTACTAGTCTGCATTTTAGACTGTAAGGATCAGATACCTGTCATATAGAGAAGGTGTTAGCATCACAAGCCAGGTGATAGTGGTCAGGCCAATTCTCTCAGCTTATAAGCAAACCCTTCTCAGGTATCACTGACTGCTCTTCAGCCTCAGACCTTGTCTCTTTTCAACAGGATAAAAGGAAGCAGCAGCTGGGAGACTCCTACTGCTCCTATCCCAGTAAGACTGTCACACATCAGACTGCTACTGTGTCACACARGGAACGGGACTGCCCTAGCTCCAGAGTTGCACTGCTTTACTATAAAGCTGAATTCTTCTGGCTGCAAAGGTCTTCTTGATACATTCATTGTAATACTTAGCTGGAATTGTATTTTTCATATTTTATGCAAGGTAAGATGCAAGTAACAAACTGAAGTTCTCTAGCTCAGTGTAAGTAGCTTTCTCCATCACCAGCCCTCTGCAAAGCTGCGAGGGGTGAAACGGCTCAGACCAAAGTGTCAAGCCTCAAGACAGTCCCAAGCAAACAAAAAAATGGATGGAGTGACAGGAGAGGTAACGAACAGGGACAGAGAGTCTACARACCAGAGAGAATATAGTATTAATATTCTAAATTCTCTGGCAAATTTCAGAAACTGTCAAGCCTATGAAATACARTCTCCTAGGATCTGAGGCTGAGAACAGACAGACACCTCCGGAAAGGGTCTAGGATAAAGCTTTTTAAACTTGCAATTGCCCCCTCCCCYTAAATCACACTGCTTCCAGTCCACGGCTTAGCAAGGTTTAGCTGCTGATAGTGGAAACAGGATGCAACATTCAGTGCATGACAMGGGGCAAGCATGCAGCAGACCTGCTAGATGGGTGGGCATCAGGCCAAAGTGAAAAGAGGACTTCTGCTGGGAGTTGCTGAGAAGAGGACTAAGAAATGGAAGTTTTACTAGTGATGTATGAATATGACTCCCATCCATCACTTGAGACTGCAAAGGCCAAAAATAATCTTCATTCTAAAGGAGTTCAAAGTTAGAAATAAGCAAAAAAAAATATAAAAATGCAACACCGAATACCCAGAGGAATGTTTTATTAATTAAAAAAAACAAGAATGAAAAAAAAGAAATAAGTCATGAATAAAAGCAAAAAACTCACTAAAGCCACTGTATTTTGTAGATGTTTATTTCTGCATTACAGTTCAGTTTTTCTTTATTAAGAACATCACACAGATGGTCACTGAAGAAATCTAGACTCCTGGTGTATCTGACCAGGCATTCGAGTATGCCAAATTCCTGGCTCAGACACTCAAAATTAAAAATCATCACAAGATGCCATGAGAAAATTCAAATAATGTTAGAGTATCATCTTGGCTAAAGGGAAGCATTACCTTTGGTCTCTCGAGTTAGTCTCCTTTGAGGAAGATGTTGGCAAGGACAGGTTTTTCTTTTTCTCCTCACTTTTCTCCTCAGAAGCATCTATATTCAAAAGCAAAGAGCAAACACAAACTTCAATGCTATAGGGTTCAGAATTGGTCTTTACACAAGAACCTTGCATCTACTAAACAGCGTCTTCAAGAGACTGAACAGAATTGGCCTAAGGCAAGTTGTTATCCTCAGAAAAGAATAAGGAGAAAGAAGGTCGTTAGGGCCTTCCACACTTTCAGACCTTTCACTTGCCTCCGAGTAGAAAGGAGTTCAAACAAGTTTCCCCCACCTAGCCAGAACACAGGGAGCAATCACCTTTCCTCCCTAGGAGATAAGCTTTCTTAGAAGCCATGCCTCATCACAAAGGTTTATTTGTGAGAGACCCTGGCTGCAGAGTACAGATTAGATCAAGTTCTCCAAAGCACCACTTTTAAAGCAGTATTTCATGCCAATGACATTTTAGGGGCCAGTAAGAGCAAGCCCTTCTGGGAATACAATTTCTCATGTTTCCCAAGTGCTGCTGAAAGCCAACAGCACAATCCTGCAGAGAACTTTCATTTTTACTGTAGAAAAAGATCAATTCAAGAGGTAAACTGCCCTAAACAGCCTAGCCAATTTGCATTAACTGCAATGTTGAAGTGCCAGCTCCAGGCAGGAGAGGAAAATAGCACTTTTAACACTCATTTAGTCTGCTAAGAAATGGGGCATTCTGAGGTACAGATTAGAGCCAGCTGCTTACTTCACTTGAAACAAATGCCATGTCATACTTGTTCTTATTCTTTCACTTACATAGAGCTACCAAAGATATCAGCTTAAAAATAAAGGATATTTGAATTTCCCATTGGCGTACTTTGCCAGTAGCATAGACTGGGAGACGCATTCTTTGCCCTGTTAGCAGGATCCAGGTATAGCTGCTCTTCAGATCTCAGCGCTGCCAATGATTCTTTTTTACCACACAAGTGTAGCTACTGAAGACCATATTTGTAAGCTCTCTATCTGTAATTTTGAGGTTGGTTAGTTCATGCTATAACAGCATTAAGATTCTTGAAATAGAATTACAAGCTTCTGCTTATCAGTGTCCATCACCATGAAAACCTACCCAGTAGGAAAATGTCAGTGTGAATTTGCCTGCAAAGGTGCTAAAATAAGGTCGTCACCCAAAATGCATTCCAGCATTTCTCTTTCTAAGCTGTTACACAAGGTTGACAGCGTATACTGTTTTAATGCAGTACAGCACATGAAAATCTGGTAGAGGGTTCAGAGTACAGATACTGTTTCTCCAGCTAACATTGCTAATAATATGATCAGATACATGTTCAGAACAGTCCCAAAGCTTTCAATACACTTTCCAGGTAAAGCTAGATGTTAGGTTGACAACAGCAACTAAATCTAGGGGAATGCATAGTAGGACATGAAACTCTGAAGACAGAGGGTGCAATCTGAAAAGCCGACCTGCTAAAATACTCTATCTAAATCAAAAAATAAGTTTTCTTGAGAAACTCAGCCTTTAGGTGAAGTCAGCTACTTAGCAAGTTGAATCTGACAGGAACATGCTTACTTTCTTACCTAGAAGTTTTTTCCAAGACTTGATGAGTGATTTGGCAAGTGATATCACTTCTTCATCTGTGCTCTGCTTTCTCAGTGCATTTACTGACATCCCAATGCGGGTGGACTGCAAGCGAACATTCAAATGAATCATTCAGGAACAGACTAGTTATTTGTTACTGAACAAAATCAGAAATAAGCATAACCCAAAGCAATGACCAAGATGTATACTATCTAGGGACCTACAGAATGATTATCTCCTTCCAGGTTTGGAAGGGCAAGATGAGAGTCTTTGGCTTTCTCAAACTGATCATATGAGTTTGGCTTCCAACTACCCACAAATACCTCTTCTACAAACCTTGAAGTGACAATTAAAGTTTAGCTTGGAAAATAACCCAGGATGCATATCTTAATCTTTGAATTGTTATTCTATCCACACCTCACCATAGAGAGCATCCTGAATATCACCATTACAAAGACTTAAAACAACCACACCCATAATGGCCCTTTATGTTTGCTACTTTACTCTACTTTTCTCTCTTTTTGAAATCCATGAAAGGATTTGAGTAGTTACCCACACTTGCTTCATCAAGAGTGCATAAAGTTACCAAAGCACCAAAGCCACAGCTCAGTAGTATTTTCTAGATGCAATGTTTATTTTGGTGCTTTGAGTGAGGCAAGACGTCAGAGGGAACCCATTAAGTTCAATTAAGTAACATTTTGGGTTCATCCAGATGCATTTTTCAGCTGTGCAACTCACCTGCAGCAAGTCCAGAGTCATAGGCATACTTTTGAGTTCTTTCAGTAAATCCATTGCACCATCCTGCAGAGAAGAAAAATCTAACAGTGAAAGTGCCTCCACTTTTCATACAGAAATATATCAATACGTCCTTTAATGCTAGAGGCACCTGAGATCTTGGAACAAGTGAAACAAAAAAGCATGGGAGCGCTACAGATCTGTGCTGGCATATGGCACAACTGTTGCACTAGCACATTACAAACATGAAGCTTTCCAGACAAGGGTAACACCTGAAAGATACACCTTGAATCACAGCTGTCTCCTCAGCACAACACTTGCCTTGCAGGAATACTCCTACAATCAGATTCAGTATTTTGGGGGCCCAGATTAATGATGTTTTTAAGTTCACAAACAGTTAGCAAAGGCACAAGAATTTTAGTCATTCACCTAAAGCTCAAAATCACGGTCCAGAGCCAGAGCAAAAGGCATCTTCTTTCTACACGTGAAACTTAAAGTAGCTGTTTTCTAGTTTACTGTAACTGATACATCACTCCACTCAGGACAAGAAATGATACCGGTAGCAAAGCCATCACTCATGAAGTTTCCATGCACCAGCTCTGCATTCAAGAACCCAGATCCAAACAGGGTTTGACTACGTAACCTGTACATATTTTTAAAATGTTAGTCTCAGAGAGAAGCACTGGCAAAGTCTGTTTTCACTAGCACTCTCAGCAGACCACAGCCTGGAACTTGTCAATCTCCACTTAGCCTGCAGTTTCCTCCCATTCCCCTTCCATCAAACAAGGCCTTCTAGTGTTCACATTTAACAGCTCATTTAAAATACTAACCACTCCATGCCCATTTGCAGTACAAGACCTACAGAGCCTATAACTGCAGAGATGCGAAGCAGCCTGAACTGACAGATTGTCCTCAGATCCCTTCTTCCCTATGCAGAGAGGCTGTTTCTGATTCATCACAAGAAGCAATCCAACTGCCAGCGCCACTCTGCAGGACAGAGGCTGAGAAAGCCAGATCAAAGCAAAGTCAAAGGTTTCAGTGTGCACAAGCAATTCACTTCAGCAAAACTATGCATTTATGTAGCCAGAATGAGAGACTTTCCACCCAGGCAAGTTTCACACCTTGAATTTCTGCAATAGTCACAGACTGAGTCCATTAAATCCAAACATACAAACAACAAGTCTTAACATTAAAAAATGGCCCATTTCCTGTGCCTGATGTAAATGGTGCCACTTGGGACAATGGCAATAAACAGGGATCCACACAAATTAGAGCAACAAGCAGGTACTCCAGAAAATCACCCTGTAGGAAGAGTCTGCAAGTTAGCTGATACACAATAAACACATGTATATATGGTTCAGTACCATACAAAATGCCAACTAACAGGAAGCATTGCAGACAGCTCATTTAAGAAGTTGCCTCTTTCTCTATGAAGCTTGGAAGTAAATTCAGCAAACTTACTTCTTTCCCATTTAAACACTGGCACCAAAAACCTGCTGTCAAGGGGAACAGGTTGCAGTTTAGCCTGAACACAGATTGCTGCTTGAAGGAAAAGTTATGGGTCAGCAAGATGGGCTTTCTGTAGGCAGGACAAGATGCTTTTTGAGGTCAATAGTAAGGACAACAGAAGCRGGTTGCAGAAAGGGTCTAGTTCCCATCTCTGAGTACTTTGCCCTACATACACTGGTAAAATACCAGTCACTAAGATGAGTGCTAATGGAACGTTCTGTTTTGAGTTTATTACTTCCTTTTCCAGAATGGCTGCCCCTCTACAAGTGAGGTGGTTGGTGAAAGTCGAGCAACTAGAACCCCTCTATACATGCAGCATGAAACATTTTACTGGACTGTTGCAACTGTTACTAAAGAACCAGCACTCATCCCCACCCACAGCCCAGGCAGTCCAGGATCCAAAGGATTATGTGAAGATGCACAACCACACCCAGCATCCCATACCCRAAATACCATATTCCCCTAATCCCTTCCCATTCTCACCCACACCCTCTCAGAGCCCCACCCCACCCCCACAAACCCATTTCTTCCACCCAAACACAGATATAGAGCCTACCTCCATCGTGATCTCTGGCCACCTAGCTTGCTGCCTTGGCACTTGTAGAGCACAGAATCACACAAGTACCAASGAGTACATCCCGTTAGGCAGAGGGATACTCGCTTCTCTGCCCCTGCACACCACCCCCATGGATACAGTCACACAGGTTATGGTACACCCTGCGAGAACCACAGTTGTCAGACAGGAGTAAGGCCAGTCYTTGACACTCCAAGGGCCACCCAACAGCAGGCAAAAGTGATGCTTGCATGAGACAGGGCTGCAAGAGGTAAATACAGAAGCACTGGATTTCTTTGAGGGCACAACATGACGAACAGGTCAGCGCTGAGGGTATGCAGAAGGATCTGCCCTCCAAGGGCTCCCAACTGGACAGAGCAGGAGGACTGCGGACAYCCCCCTGGAGGGGGAACAGCCCAGCAGGGAAGCGGGGGCCAGGGAGCAGGCAGTCTGCGCTATGAGCCCCAGGGTGCCGAGTAGGGGGTTATGGGGGGTCCCACAGAGGTGGGAAAGGAGAAGAGCACCATGGGGGGGGGCATGGAGGGAGTCCCCACAACAGTGATGGTGCAAGGAAACAAGGGTGGATCACACACTACTGCAAGAGCGATGGTGGGCACCTGAGAGGAGAAATAGGGAAGCGGGAGATTCCCCATGCCACAGCAGAGATGGAGGGGTCCCTCACCCCAAAGCAGCTATGGGGCAGGGGAGGCTGAGACCCCCAAYTCAAAGGGAAGGGGTGCTGGAGGAGGGAACCCCCATCCCAAAAGGGGGGGGGCTGAGGGGGCTAGGAGATGGGACCCGTACTCCGAAGTGTGGGGAGGCGTTGAGGGGTTAGCCCCACCACAAGGGCGGGGGGCTGGAGGAGGGACCTATACTCCAAAGGGGGGGGGGTCGGGGGAGCTGAGGCAGAGGACCCCTACTCCAAAGGGGGGAGCGTTGAGGGGGGAGCCCCACCACAAGGGGAGGGCTCGGGGGGGGGGGGCTGGAGGAGAGGAACCCCACCACAAAGAGGGGGGCGTTGAGGGGGGAGCCCCACCACAGCGGAAGGAGGCGTTAAGGGGCGGGGGGCGTTGGGGGAAAGGGCACCCCCCCCCCCAAAAGGGGCCCCCGCCGCGGGACTCACCGCGCTCTTCTTGGCCACCATCTTGTCCAGCCGCTTGGCGATGCGCACGATCTCGTCCTCCCCGCCCATTGCTCCGCTCCCCGCGGCGGCTGGGTGCCCCGGGGAGGAGGTGTTGGGGGGCGGGGAGCGGAGAAGCGGGGAGAGCGGGCGGCGGCGGCGGCGGCGGCTGCCCGGTGCCCACAACCCCCGGTACCGCAGTCCGGGCGGGCGGGCGGCGCGCGGGGCACGACGGGACTCGTAGTCCTCCGGGCGGGCGGCGCGCGGGGCACGACGGGACTCGTAGTCCTCCGGGCTCCCGCCCCGCCTCTTCCCGGCGCCTCGCAGAACTGCAGCTCCCAGAGGGCCGCGCGGCCCCGCCCGTCCCCTCCGCGGGGCATCATGGGAGTCGTAGTGCGGCGGCAGCGGCGCCATGAGCGCTGAGGCGCGGCGGCGGCGGCCTGGCAGATGGGGGCGCGGCGCTGTTCCCGTCACAGCGCCCATGACGCCTGCCCGCTGCGTCCCCGGGCTCCCCGAGCCAGCAGCAGTTGAACAGCCACCCCTGCCACTCGCTCAGCCCGCTCCCCTTAGCCTGCCCCCCCCACCCCGGGTCCCAGCTGGGCCACCGGCGGCCGCGCAGGCGTCAAATCCTGCTGCCAAAAATCCTCGCCCGGGTGCTCGGGGAAGCCAAGGTGCGGGGGCACCGCGCAGCGTGGCTCGGGAGAGGCCCGGGACGACTGAAGGGGCAGGGGGCACGGACGGATGGACGGATGGATGGACGGATGGATGGACAGAGGCGCAAGGGAAGCCTGGGGGCTCTTGGCATCCTTCCTGTGAAGCCCCCGGTTCGGTGGCTCTGGGGCCCGTCCCGGGCCCGGGGTGCGGAGCCACCCTGTAGGTGGCACTCGTACACCGCGCGAGGACGGCGCGTCGTCGTCCGCCGCCGCCGGGGCCCTGTGCAGCGTCTGCTCCTGGGACTCACCGGAGAAAATCCATTTCCCCCTGCAGCTGATTGCTGGTGGCAGCGGGAGAGTTTCGGAGCCTTCTCCGCAGCTGGCTGCGTGGCCCTCCGCGAGCAGGATGGGACACRCCGCTCGGCCACGAGCGCCCAGTTCCATCTCCCGTCCACCACCGCTTGCAGGGCCCTTTCTGTGCTGGTCTATAGCTGCCACGTCCTGCCCCAAAAGGACAAGTCAAGGCAAGGAAGCCTCCTGCCTGGGAGCAAGGGCTCCCTGAGCTCAGCTCTAACCCCACTGCCTCCTGCAGCAGTTGAATTACTGAGGCCAAATTTAGGTAACTAAAAACTCTCCTGGGTAACTTGTGCCCTGAAACTGCTCTTTAGGTACCTAAAGCTGCTGCTTTGCAGATCTATGTGGCAGCTTGTACTGAGGCAGATGGCAGTCTGGGATCCCTTCAAGCAAGAACTGCTCCCCAAATGTACTAAACAGACACTTTGATTCATCTGCAAACCAGCAGAGATGGCCCCGAACCAAGGCTTAGCTCCAGACCCCGGCATCACGCTTGGAGCTACCTTGAAACTTTTTGTCTTGGCCTCGTTTTTRTAACTCTGAATTCCCTCCAGCCTGCAATCTGGAGTCTCTGCAGCAACTGGAAAGCCTCTGTCCCTTGGCAGGATCTGGCCATGAAGCAAAGGCGTGCCATTTTGGAGGAACCCACCTCTGCTAGGGAGGAAAGCAAGTCTGAGCAAGGGGACACTCTGGAGGACCCTGGAAGTGGGCAGCCGCCTGTCCCRTGTGGGGTCGGGTCACGCCAGTCCTTGGCGTCAGAGGAGCACTCAAGAGGCACTGCTGCCACTGTAAATGTGGTTTGTATCACTGCAAYGCGAACATGGTTCCTGACCACAAATATGGCCGGGGACGTGTCTCAGATTCCAGAGCGCTCAGTCACGCCGAGCCCCGTCACCCCGCTGGCACCCGCTGCCTCCAGACGCCAGCCTGCCACCGCGGCGGTCCAGAGCATCCTCGCCCAGTCCCCGTGACTGCGTGAGGGCCACGGGTCCCGCACCAATGCAACTGCACAACATCCTCTTAACTTGCAGCCCTTCAGCTGGACAGGAAAGGAAAATCCCCCGGCCCCCGTGCAGGCCTGGGGCACAGGCCWGACCTGCAGCCAGACCCGGACCCTTCCTCCTCCCTGCCGTCCTGCTCTCCCGAAGGGTTAACAGGACAGGCGTTTGCAGAGCGGGGAGGGTTTCTGGCTGACCTTGGCTGGGAAGCCGTGTGGCGTCGTTCAGCCCAGCCCCCGAGCGCAGAGCCGGTGGCCTGAGCGCTCCCCGAGCCTGGGTGGAGGTAGATCCAGAGGAAACTCCACCTCCGCAGGAGCCAACCTGCTATTGCAGGAATTCCCAGAGAAATTCCCGCTTGGGCAGATCTGTCAACGGATCCATGAACTTTCCTTTACCTCTTGCAAAAGCAGCTACTTGAATGTGCTAAAAACAGAGCAGGGGTGAGGGCGAGTCTGTTGCTGGAGCTGGACTCAGGAAAGGTTGGGAAGGGGCTTTAGCTTTAAAGAGGCTCCTTTAAAGTCTCTGCAGACCTTGCGCCTTGCTCGCGAGCACCCATGTGCAGGCAGAGRTGAAGCTAGGAAGAGTTCATTGCAAAATACAAAACCACAAAATCCTGCCTGGTTTCGCCACGGGCCCACAGCTTTTCCCAAGTGACTCTCGTCCTGGTGGACGGGCTAGATGACATCAGATGAGCTCTCTTCACTTCGCCTCTCCTCACCAGATTCAAGTCACTATCATTCATTTGGAGATCTGCACCACTTGTGTCAGCCACCAAAACCCACCYTTTCTCTTGCTCCCAGCCGCCACACTCCCTTCTGATCCGAGCCCCTGGAGGCTGGATCTGGCCTGGTTTTGGAGCAGAAGGCTGGCTGCCTGTGGCTGCACACTCTCCACAAGGCCCCTGCAGCCTGGCTTTGCCCTCTGAGCCATGCACAGCTCATGAACAGTAGTGTGTCCAATGCCCGACAGTGGGCCATGCTGGCATGGGGGCTGCTGGCTCATCCCAAACCCCCAGCAGAGAAGAGAGGCCCTTCTAGGCCCACCCCTTGCCCACCAGGAGCCCCCAGGGAAGCTCTGCCCTGTCCAAGACACCCCCCTCCTCCAAGTGTCTCTGGGCTCTCAGCCAGGGGTTCACGGCTTGAGGTTGGCCATCCCCAGGTCACAGGCTGGCCTCCAAGCCCAGCATCCCATCTGGGGAGAGAAGAACAGCAACGCTGCTGTTAGACACCCTGGCTCTTCCCCAGCACCGTGAACCCACGGGAACACTCGCCGAACGCTTTGCCAGAACAGCGCTGACTCTGAAGGATTTTGATGCGTCTCCCTTCCTATTTACCCTTGGGAATCTGCCTTGGCAGCGGCTGAGTGCTCTTGGCTCTCTGCAGGCCCTGCTGGGTGGTTCGCTTTTGGCTCTCGGCCGTCTCCACCTGGCACGACAGCCTCTGCGGCAGGGCTCCTGCTGCCTGCGTGCATTGCTGGCAAGGACACCCGCAGCCAGCCAGCCCCCCAGCACTGCTGGTCAAGCCATTCCCAGCACTGTCCTCTGGGGACAGCTGATCTGTTCCTCCTTCTAGAGCAGCTTGTATTTGGGAGAGGAGGAGGAGAGAGTTGGGGGAATCAACGCTGCAGACACGAGCGTTTCAGCTTGTACCAGCCCCAGAATAAAGGCAGAGAGACTTCCTTTTGTCTCTATCCTTGCTGCAAATGTCCAATACCCTCAGGCTCCCGATGCTGGAATTACAGACATTTGACCTCAAGGGCCAAAATCCTCCATCCAGAAACTCAAGAAACCTGGAGAATTTGGTCCAAACACTGTCTTGCATTTCCGTCTTACAGAACATCCTGATTTCTTCTGTGAGGAGCCGAAGGACCTCTCCATGGCTCTTCTCATGGCAAAGGCCCTACCGAGCATAACAAACCAACAGGGTTCCCAGGAAATATCGCAGGCTCCGTCTGTGCCTCTGGCAGAGCAGCCCAGCAGAGGCCAGAGTCTCTTGGGCACCCAGAAACCACTCTGAGGTTAAGAGGAGGGATGCATTCCCTGAATCCCACATTCCTGCAGCTCCCCAGAAAAGCCTTGCCATCTGGACATCCTGGGAGAAGTCCCGCATGCCGAGGGGCTGCAGGATTTGGCAGCAGCCAAGGAGGAGAAGCGTGGCCAGGACCACCCCGCCTGATGGCCAAGCCTCTGCTCCCCTGCAAAAYGGGGAGCACGGAGAAGAGGTCGTAGAGGAGCTGATGGTTCCTCTGGATGCTGCTCATCACTGGTGCTTGGGTGGACTTTGGACCTCCAACTTTGCAGATGCTCTTCCAAGACGCTTTGAATGTTCCCTAAATCTCTTCCTTCTAATGATTCTAATTATACTGGCTGCTGTTCAAAACAGTAATGACTGGGGAGGAGTAAGTGCTAAGCACGCTGCTCTCAGGGGTCGCTGGRCCAGACAAGCAGCTGGCCCGGAGCAGCGCCAGCCAGGTGGGTGCAGACTGCTGCCTCTCACCGGCCTCGGACGGGCTCCCAGGCCCGGAGCTGCCGTGTGTGCGTGAGAGCGTGTGCCAGTGCTCAGCTCTCAGCCCTCTCCCCCTCTCCCTGTCTCCTTTTATTCTCCTCCATAAAACATAGGAAGTTCAAGTCATTCATTTTGCTATTTGTGTCTCCCTCCCCACGCCCCGGCTCCCTCCCCTGCCCCCTGCAGCCTTGCCGCTCGCTGCTCGCCCAGCATCCTTGACCCTGCGAAGCCTGGTGTGTATGCACTTCCCTTTTGGCCCATGGAAAGCGCCGCTCTGAAATGGTGCCTTGATAAGTGTGTGGTGGGAAGGCAGGGGCTCCTGGGCTCCCACACAGGGCTTTCCCATGTAGCACTTCCTATGCCGTCCCCGGCGCTCACCGGCGCGAGCTCCTGAGCCGGGGCGGCGGGGAAGCGCTCCAGCGCGGCGGGGCCCCTCTCCGCGGCAGCAGGTCTGTCCCCCCCGCGGGCGCCGGGGACTTGCTCTGTGACAGGAGCCCTGGCGCGTGCAGGGAGGTGTCCTCCCGAGCACGAGGAGGAGGAGGATGGTTAGCAGGGAAGTTCGCTGAGCTCCCGGGGGGAYGCCGGCACCCCTCCGCTCACCCGCAGCAAAGGATGGCAAAGGACTGCGCCCCCCCAGCCCCTTCCTCGCAGCGGCGTGCCGAGCAGGGCTCTGGTGCCGTCTGCCCCGCGGAGTCTGGGACCAGCAGGTCCCTCCGAGAGCAAGCGCGTGACAGGGCACCCGGGGCCGGCCCCAGCACCGCAGCGGCCAGGGCGGCTGGGGGAAGGCGCTGGCGACCGCAGCGGTCTCTCCGTCACCACCGCCGCAGAGACGCGCGGACGGTGTGCGGGGAGCAGCGCGTGGACGCTCGGCGTCCCCTGCCCGGCGGGCGGCGGCGATGGCCTCGGCCCTCCGCGGCGGGAGCCAAAGCCGCGCCGCGAGCCACGTGCGGCAGGTCCTCTCCGAGGCGAGGGCGACCGCGAGCTAAAAGCCGTCGGGGGTCTGGGCTCCCGGCGCTGGGCCGGCGCTGGATTCCCAAACCTCGGTCTGAGCTGAGGGGGCCGCTGGGCAAACTGGGGAGGGGGACTGGGAGGAAGAGCCCGTCCTCCGCTCRCCRCCCCCCMCCCCGGCCCCGCGGCGATGTGACCCCAGATAGCGGCCGTGCCCCGCTTATCGGCCCATCGGCCGCCGCCGGCTCCGCTGCCCCAYCGCCGAGCCCTGATCTCATCAGCGCGCCGCGCACTCGCGGCTCGAACAATAACCTCCTTCCCCGCCCGACACAATTCCCAGAAATGCACGGCCTCCCGCTAGAGCCTCCCGGGGGGGAAACGTGCCAGCCGGCCTGGCGGCACCGGCACGAGCGCCGCTGCCAGCCGCTGGCAAGGGGAGCCGGCTGCGTCCCGGAGCGGGGCTGGCGCGGGGAGCGCGGGGCGGCGGGACGGGGACGGGGACGGGGGGCTTCTCGCGGCGAAACAAGGGTGCGCTGGGGTGCGGGAGCGGAGGGAAAGGCCGCGCCGGAGCCCCTCCGGGCCGGGCTTCAGCCGGCGGCGCTCAGGAAATCCCTCGCCCCAGCGCCGGCGGGGGCCCCGGGGCGCC
>NW_028186534.1:12841816-12843508 GCF_003343005.1 Rhea americana
GTGCGTGTGGGGGGGGAGGGATGCGCCACCCCCCGGCGCCCCGCGCCGAGCCCCGGCTCCGTCCCGCCGGGGACCGTCCCCCGCGTGAGCCCTGGGCGAGGGCTGCCAGGCGGAGCGCCCGGCCGCCTGCCGAGTCGTTTCTAGAAGAAATAAAACCCGTTTCATCCCCAGACAGGAGAGGGACTCCGAGGGAGGGAGGGCGCCTGGCAGAGAGCGATTCCAAACCGGGTTACACGCAGCGACCGAAACCAGCGCCGCGGGCGGCCGCAGCAGCCCCCGGAGAGCGGCGCCGGGGCCGAGCCGGCTGAACGCCGCCGCCGCCGGGAGCTGTGCAAAGCCGCGGGCCCCAGTGCCGGGTGCCGCGGCGGCTGCCACGCTGCACCGGGCCGGGCCGGGCCGGGCCGGGCCATGCCACTGCACCTCGCGTGCTGGAGGAGCGCAGCGCTTGCATTTCACGCTGCCTTTGATCCCCGGCCAGCGCTGCTTTCATTTTGCCTCTGCAGCGCGGTGCGCAGGGCACGGGGCAGCGCAGGGCGACGGGGGGCAGGCAGGGCGCCGCCGGGCCGCCCCTTCGCGGCTCCCCTGTGCAAGCAGCGCGGCGCTTCCCAAAGGCTGCCGCGGCCCTGTCCCTCCCCGGGCAGGCAGGGGCGTGCGGAGCACCCACACGCCCGCCAGCCCGGCCGCGCCGCTTCCCTGGCGCCGCTCCCGCGGGATCCCGCAAGGCCCCGGCCCGCGTTGCTGTGGCCTCCCTCTGCCTCGGACCCTCCCTCCGTCCGTCCGTCCGCCAGCGGCCGGGGGGTTTTCCCTCTGGGCGGTGTAGCAGGAGGCGGCCGAGCTCGGCTTTGGCGCCGACACGCTGCGGACCTGCCTGCTGCCCTCGGGCAACCGCGCCACCGTCAGCAGCTTATCGCAGCTGCTTCCAGGGCTGCTCCAATAAACCGTTTCTGCTCGCAGCCCGAATCCCCCTGCTCCCTCCTTCTGGCTCCAACCCGCTTGGGCCGGAGGATTTCTCCTTCCCGTATAAAAATAAGACTGCCCAGTCCGCGACGCCCGGCAGCCGAGCCCGCCTCGCCGCGGGGCCGAGCGCCCGCGCAGCGCGCCCTCTCCGCCGGTAGCAGCGGCCGGCTCCTTCTCCCATCATTGTTGACTCGACAATGAAACTGTTTGTGTTATTGTGTCCCCGAAGCGCTGCCAATAGCACATGTGTCCTGCGCTGATAGCACCGGGCTTTGGCAAGACCGAAGCTCCATCAGATAAGAGCCTTTAACCTCGTTTCTGCAGCGGGAGCGTGCCACGCTCCGGCGCGCACGGCTGCTTGCCCTCCCCGAGCCGCCGCGGTCCCGAGCAGCCTGCCCGGCCCCTGGGGGCCCGCTGGCCGTGCCGCGGCTCGCGGGCACCTTGTCCCGTGGCTGGCGGGGTCTCTGCGGGCACGGGACGTGTCCCCCCCCCCCAGCCGCGAGCTCCTGCGGCGCTGCCGATGCCACCGCCGTGCCGCCTCGCTTAGTTCTCAGCCGGTCCTCGCCCTGCTTGGCCCCGTGCCCAAGCGGCGCCGCGGCTCGTGGCACCGCGCAGCCGTCGGCGGCGCCGAGAGCGGAGCCCAGGAGCGAAACCGGCCCTGCGGGCACGGCTCTGCGCCGGGGAGCCACGGCGGCGGGGCGCGCCGGAGGGTCGCGGCACCGCGGCGCTGCCGCC
>NW_028186534.1:12843638-12850864 GCF_003343005.1 Rhea americana
CAGCTGAAAGGCAGCCAAATCTGCTTCTCGGCGGCTTTGCTGCACTCTGTATTCATGTGTTTGGCATGAGTAACTCGGCATTGAGGTAATTCATTAACGCCGAACCACAAATGTGTTTATGGGAGTCTTGAAATAGTTGGTAGAAGTGTAAGACTTTCCTTCCTAAAAGCCCGAGCCCTCGCCGTGACGAGACGCGAACGTCAAAGCCGCCGCGGCAGCCGCGAGCTGCGCGGGCAGCGGCTCGGCCCGGAGCGCGCACGGCCCCGTTCCCCGCTCCCGGCGCCGGCCGTTCCCACCTGACCTCTCCCACCACGTTTCGAAGAGCCTGGACTAAAGGCAGCCGCTTGGAGGCGTCCCCAGAGAGGGGGGGTTGGCTCCGGGCCCGGCGGCRTTCGCGCCGTGCCCGCGGGCAGGGACCGCGCCGCCGTCACCGCCGGGAGCCTCCCTCGCGCCTCCGTCCCCGGCCGCCCGCCCGCCCTGGCCTCGCAGGGAAGCGCCTTCCTTCGGGAAGCCCCTGCTCGAGGAGCGGCGGCGGCGCGGCCAGGGCGATGCATCGCCCCCCGCCGCCCCCCGGCCCGGCTCCCGGCGGCCCCCTCCTGCCCCGAAGCGGCTGCGTCTCCGCGGCGCGCGGGAGCAGCTCCTGGGCCCCGCCTGCTCGCACGGCTGCAAACGCCCGCACGGCTCGGCTCGCTCGCCCTCCAGGTGTGGCCTGAATTACAATTATTAGCTGCATTTAACAGCAGATCTCTTCCAGGGAGATGCCTCTTCCATCCAATCTAACTCGCTGGGAAACGCCACGTCACTAGGCAACCGGATAGTCGTTAATTTATTAGCGGTGCAAATGCACCTAGAAGCGATGCCCGTCCGCAGGAACGGGTGAGGGAAGCCGCAGGAGCAGCTGCGGAAAGGTGCCGCCGGGCGCGCCGAGCCCCAGCGCGGGCTCCGGCCCCCTGCCGAACGCAGCTGCTCCGCTTCGAGCCCCCTCTGCGAGAGGAGGGTTTAAAAAGCTCGTTGCGGGCCGCGGTCCAGCGCTGCGCGACTGCTGCGCCCACCCGGGGCCGCCCCACCTGCCGCCTCCGCGGGTGCGGGTTTGGGAGAGGGGGCAGACGTGCACCCCGCGGGTTTGCTCGTGCAGCGCCGAGCGCAGCTGGGCGAGCCCAAGCAGCCGTGGGGCCGGGGCGGCCGCGCTCTGCCCTGCTCCCCGCTCCGCGCGGACACCCCCCCCCCAACCTCCGCTCGCCCCCCGCAGCTCCGGGCGCCCGCGGCCGGCGCAGGTGGCGCCGGGTCTGTCTTTAGGCCGGGGGCGGCCGCGGCGGCTCGGCGGGCTCCGGCGAAGCGGGAGGCGCAGGCGAGGCGGGGGGAGGGAGCGAGGCCTTTGTGCTCGCCGGAGCGGAGGCGCAGGGCCGCCGGCCCCGCCAGGCTTCCTCTCCCAGGGGTGGTGCCGGGGCTCCGCGGCGCGGGCCGCTAGCAAGGGGATCCGGCGCCRCGAGCCCRACCAAACTGCAGGGAAAAGAGGGRAAAAAAAAGGGGGGGGGCTGGAGGCAGCAGCGGGCGCAGCTGCAGCTGGGGTGTCTCGAGCAGCTGCCCGGACTGACAGCCCCAAAGCACCCGCTCTCCCCAGCGGGTCCCTGTACCACCCTTCACCCAGCGCTGGGAGCTGCGGGGCCTGCGGTGGGGGCGGGCGCGCGGCAGCTCCCCAGCACCCACCTGGCTGCTCTCGGGATGGGAGCAAGGAGCAAAAGCAGCGGGTGCAGGAGGGAGCAGCTCGGGGCTCGCTCGGCTGCAGTGAGCGGCTGCGCTGCAGCGCGGCGGCGCTCTGGGCCGGCTGCGCGCCGGAGCGGCCCGGCCCGGAGCAGAGAGGAGATGCCTTGAAACCGTACGGCGTCTCCCACGGACTGGTGCTGATTTGCTCTTGCAAAATGTTAAGAAGAGACTGCAGGAACATGAAGGAAATCTAGCCTGAAACTTCTGTCGCTCCTGGCTAGGGACTGAAGAATAAGCGAGACAATTTTTTTTTTTTCTTTTTTAAGGCCCTTGTTTTGTTTAGGGTTAACTACAGATCGGCTCTTTCAAATCACTTCCAGACACACAGAAACCGTGGCATGCAATACCCCACCGCTGCAAGGAGGCTGGGAGCAGGGCTCTTGCACAACCCCGTGCCCCAAGTCTTCCGAAGGCAGGGTCTCGGCTTTCAGGCTGGGGTCTGGGGCACGTCTGCAGCCGGGGGGGCTGCRGGCAGATGCAGGGAGCCGGGAAACCTTTCATGTGTGAACCAGGTAGCCTGGGTGCTGCCAAGAAGCAGAGGCAAGGGCGCACAAGCGGGTCTCCTTGCTTGCAAGCTGGTCCAGCAGCGTTCATGAGCGAGCCGAGGGCAGGGAGGACCTAGCCTGACTTCGGGCACATCACGGGCCGCTCCGCAAATCTCCGCTGGCCTGCAGCCGAGCGAGCGGAGGAGCGACCCGGCGGAGGGCACAAGGGCGCTTGTCCGCGGCTGCTGCCGAGGCCGCGCGCCGCGTGCCCGCCGCCGTGCCCAGCCGCGCAGCCGGCGCGTGCGGCAAAGGCACGGCTGGGCCAGGCGCAGCCCGGAGGGCAGGTCTGAGCTGCTCAGCCCGCCTGGCTGCAATCGTCCTGCCGGTGAACCCGCAGTTCCTGAAAAGTCCCGAGGCTGAGAGGCTGGAGAAGCATTTCTTTTCATGGGAAAGGCACTTAAGAAAAGGAGCAGCTTCTCCCCCTGCACACAAACTCCCACCAGAAAATTGCCGGGGAAGAGGGCTTGCCTCTGCCTTCACCCCAGGGCTGCTTCCGACCCCAGACAGTGAAGGCTGGCCAAGACACACACGCACAAAACAAGTCATAAGAAAAATAAACGCAAACCCCCAAGCATCCCTGTCCTGTTGCAAACACACAGCCTGGCAGGCAAATCTAAACACTTCCCTGCCTTGGCTCTGCGGGGCTGCAGGAGACATTGGCAGATTTCAAGTAGCCAGAAAGTGGCTTGCAAAAATAAAAATAAATAAATWAAGAAGAAGAAGAAAGAAATAAAAAGGAGGGAGAGAAAAAATTAAAAATCCTCCTTCGGGGTAGGAAGGGACCTGGGCAGCTGCATCCACACCGGTCCCAGCACGGCCCTCTGCAGCCTGCTTTTCCTGCTGGTGCCTGGGGACACCTCCCTTCCTCCTCCTCCTCCCCCATCCCTCCTCCTCCTCCCCGTCTCCTCCTCCTCCACCTTCTCCTCCTCTCCCTCTCCTCCTTCTCCTCCTCCTCCTCCTCCCCTCTGCACCGCTGATTGGTCCAGCCCGGCTATATTTTGCCCCTTCCAGCTCAGCATCATCCCAAAAGTTTTTTTGGGGGGGAAAGGGAAAAAACAAACAAAAAAAATCTAAAACCCCCCCAAACAAAACAAGCCGACCCTGAACCCCCTGAAGCCGCCCCAGCGCAGGCGAGGGAGGCGAGCGGCTGCGCTCCCTGCTCGGCAGCTCCTCGGACCCGGTGGACGCGGCGGGACCCGGTTCTCACCCGGTCGAGTCGGACACAAAGTGCTGTCCAGCTGGAATGAATATATCTGAGTCAAACTACTGCCGAGAGGAGATACCGCAACCCCGGGGCGACTGTTCATGGGTCACCGCCGCCGGGCCGGCCGCTGAGCCCGGGCTCGCCTTCCCGCGCCCCCCGGGAGCCGCCTCCCCCGCCAGCCGCACGCCCAGCCCCGAGCCCGGCTTCGCCTTCGGCCCCGGCGCCGGCGGCGCGGCGCCCGGCGCGGCCCCCAGCCGCACGCCCAGCCCCGAGCCGGGCTATGGATACAGCCCCCCGGCGGGCCGCGCCGACGGCAAGGCCGGCGAGGACTCCCGCATCCGCCGGCCCATGAACGCCTTCATGGTCTGGGCGAAGGATGAGCGCAAGCGGCTGGCGCAGCAGAACCCCGACCTGCACAACGCCGTGCTCAGCAAGATGCTGGGTGAGCGGGGCCGCRCCGCGGGCTGCGGGGCTGCGGGAGCCGCGCTGCACGGGACTGGGGCGGCTGCGGGAGGCGGGCTGCAAGGGTGTGGGGCTACGGGAGTCAGGACGCAAGGGAACGGGGCTGCGGGAGCCGGGGCTGCGGGAGCCGGGATGCACGGGAATGGGGCAGCTGTGGGAGCCAGGATGCAGGGGTACAGGGCAGCGGGAGCCGGGACACAAGGGCACAGGGTGACTGCGGGAGCCGGGATGCAAGGATGCAGGCTGCAAGGGTAGAGAGGGCTGTGGGGTACAAGTCTGTAAGGATATGGGGCTGTGGGGTGCAGGCGGCAAAGGTACCAGGGCTGCAGGGTACAGGGCTGCGGGATGCAGGCTATGAGCTGCAAGGATACAGCAGTGCAGAGGTGAGGATGCAGGGATGTGGGCTACAGGCAGCCAGGATACGGGGCTGTGGGCTGCAAGGCTGCAGGATGTGGGCTGCAAGGATTTGAGGCTGCGGGATGTGGGTGACGCAAGGCTGTGCTCTGCCAGGCTACAGCCTGCAGGGATTCGGGTCTGTGGGACGCAGGGCTGCAGCCGGCAATGATATGGGGCTGCAGGGTGCAGGCTGAAAGGATGCAGGGCTACAGGATGCAGGAAAGGGTTGTGGGATGCAAGGATATGGGGTGTGGGGACCTGGGGCTGTGGGATGCAGAGATACAGGGCTGCAGGATGTGGGGCTCAGGGCTGCAGGAATACAGGGCTGCAGGTGTGCAGGATACAGGGATTCAAGGCTGCAGAAGGTGCAATATGGGGCTACAGGACACGGGGCGGTAGGATGCAGGATGTGGGAATACGGGAAGCAGGATTTAGGTAGACAGGGCTGCAGGATGCAGGAACATGGGAAGCAGGATATGGGCAGACAGGGCTGCAGGATGAGGGATGCAGGGAGGGATGCACAGCTGCAGGGTGCAGAGATAAGGGATTCAGGATGCAGCGTTTGCGGACAGGGGATTTGGGCTGCGGGATGCAGAGAAGTGGCGCTCCGGGTGCGGGGCTGTGCCGAGGGAGCAGCAGGAGGCAGAGGGGCAGCCCAGCAGAGCCCCCAGGCAGCCCGGGACCCTGCCCACCGGAGGGGTCGGTCCTTCGCCTCCCCGGGGCTTTGCATCGCCCTTTCTCGCTGCTCCTCTCCAAAATGTTGGGCACAACCCGCTCTCGGCTGCCGGGGGGGCAGAGCCGGAGCCCTGCTCCGGGGCTTGCTCCCATTTCCCAGCCCGCTCTCGTGCCAGTGCTGGGACCCAGGTCAAGCCCTGAGTTGGCCACGGGAGCCCTCCCCACACCCGAAGTGCCCCGTCCTCGGGTGCCCCCGCGCCCTGGCCGCCCGGCCGCCCTGCCGCCGCCGGGAAGCCGAGCGGGTTTCACAGAGCCTCGCTTTCCCCTTCCAGGCCAGTCGTGGAAGGCGCTGAGCGCCAGCGACAAGCGTCCCTTCGTGGAAGAGGCAGAGAGGCTGCGGATCCAGCATCTACAGGATCACCCCAACTACAAGTACCGCCCAAGGAGAAAGAAGCAAGCCAAGAAAATCAAGAGGATGGAACCCAATATCCTCCTCCATAACCTTTCCCAGCCTTGCAGTGACAACTTCAGCATGAGTCACCATGGTGGCAGCCAGCCGGGCCACCCCCAGCCTCCCCCACTTAACCACTTCAGAGAACTCCACTCCATGGGGTCGGATATTGAAAACTATGGCTTGCCAACTCCTGAGATGTCTCCCTTGGATGTCTTGGAACAGACCGAGCCAGCGTTTTTCCCTCCGCACATGCAGGATGACTGCAACATGATGCCCTTTCGCGGCTACCACCACCATCACCAGATGGAGTTTCCCCAGGAGAAGTGCATCGGGCGGGATGTGGCGGTGCCCTATGCGCAGACCCCCTCGCATCTGGCCGATGCTATGAGGACTCCCCACCCGTCCAGCATATACTACAACCAGATGTGCTCGGGAACTCAGAACGGGCTTTCGGCCCACCTGGGCCAGCTCTCGCCCCCTCCCGAAGCCCACCACATGGAGAGCGTGGAGCACTTGAACCAAAGCGAGCTCTGGACAGACGTCGACCGCAATGAGTTTGACCAGTATTTGAACATGAGCAGGACTCGTCCTGAAACCTCAGGACTCCCTTACCATGTCTCCCTGTCCAAAGTGACTCCTAGAAGCATCTCCTGCGAGGAGAGCAGCTTGATATCTGCCCTGTCCGACGCCAGCAGCGCTGTTTACTATAGCCCGTGCATCACCGGTTAGGTCTGCCCCCCCGTCCGGCGCGTCCGCCGGGAGAGCCCGCAGCGCACGCTCTCCCCKGAAAACCCAAAGCCATCTTCCTTTAACCACGAGCTCCATAATATTTAGAGTATCTCATTAAATGCATCGCTTTCTTCTTAAAAAAAAAAAAATGCTGAAGTCACTGATATACCGTATAACTATATAACACAGCTAGATGCCTTTCCAAAGCCTGAATCCTGCCTGAAAAGCGGCGACGAGCAGGACGAGCCAAAGCAGCCCGTCCGCACGCTAACCCGCGGGGCGGTTGCCTTGCCTGGGGGAAGCTTTGGGAGCGCTTCGCAGGGACGGTTACAGATTCGGTGCCTATTAGTGGGGGTCTTTAGGACAGTTTTTTCTGTATTATCAGCAATATATTTTAATTGGGCAACAAAACTATATTTTTACTAAGCATTTTTATATATAAAATGATATTTAATGTCTTTTTTTTATTAGACTTTTTAAAAATAAATCAAGGGATATCCGTGAGATCTAAAGCATCTATGTAGCAAAGCTGGATTAAAAAAAAAAAAATAACCGAAAAAGCAAAACGGAGATATTTTGTGAAAAGGGAATTGCAATGTAAATATTGTGGACCAATCGACTGGAATTTTGTACAAAAGAAAAATACGACTGCAAACACTTTTATTGTCTAGAACTGTATGGAGAGCAAACTCTTTTATACTGGTTAATTATTAAAACAGCTTCATATAATTGTTCCCATCTTGTGCGCTTGTTGTGTGAACACATATTTTCCGCAAATACATGTTGTCCCAACCGTTTCCAGATTGCTGTATCCGTTGATTAATGTTTTGACAACCCGGCAAATGTATCAATCGGGAGCCCCGTGCCCGGCCGCCCCGCCGGCTGCCGGCGCCGCAAACCCCGGCAAGCAACCGCGCGACCCCCTCGCCGGGCTTCTCTCGCGCTGGGGGGGCTATCGCGCGGGGTGGGGGTCCCGCAAGCGCCGTTTTCCCGGGGA
>NW_028186534.1:12851422-12856199 GCF_003343005.1 Rhea americana
GGGGGGGGGACGCACGGAAAAATGAGCTCACTACCTAGACGGGCGGGCTGGCGGCGGGCCACGAGCGGGAGCCTGCGGAAACGGGGCCCGGCGCGGGATTTTGGCTCGCGGGCAGAGCGGGGCGCCGGGCATTTCCCCGGCCCCGGCTCCGCCTCGGGCTGCGCCGGGAGAACCGCCACTGCCCTCGCCCAAACCCGCCCCGGGGGGGTCGGGTGCTGGGGGGGGGGGGGTCGGGTGCTGCGAGAAGTGGCGGCTCCTGCGTGGGTTTTCCTCTCGGGATTGGAAAAGTTGCTGCTAAAGCCCCGGTTTTTGCAGCTCGGGTGGCTGGGCGAAGCGGCGAGGGCACCCGCGCCCGCGGCCGGGGCGAGCGGCCCGTGCCCCTTCCCGTGCCCCTTCCCATTCCCATTCCCCTTCCCGTTCCCGTTCCCATTCGTTCCCCGGGGCTCTCCGGCCACGCCGCGGCCCCCCTTCCCCATGGCCCGGCCTTGCGGCGGCGCCGGGCCGCGGGGAGCGATCCCCGAGCGCGCTGCTCCTCGGAGCGGCGGCGGAGCGCTGCTCAGGTGCCGAGCGGCGATGGAAACGGACTCTGCTGGAATAGTTTGGGGATGATTTCACCGCTGTTACGGCTCAGGCCGCGGCTGTTTCCACGCAGCCCCTTCCGATTTTATGACTTAATCTCTGCAGAGCTCGCTGCTCTTCCCGGGGAGGAGGAGCCGCGGGCTCTTAGCAGGTCGTTACTGCCSGAGCGAGCTCCGGTATTTGACAGGTACGTTTAAGAGCTGACAGCCCCATCCTGCCGGCGGGGCCGCCCGCGGGGCCCCGGGAGCAGGGGGCCGCCGAGGGGGACCGCCGTGGCTCGGGTGGCCCCGAGCGCGTGCCTGCGTCCCTGCGCGCGTGCACGGGGCGCGCGTGTGCGGCCCTTTGCACCGACGCGTGCGCGAGCGCAGCCGCGCGTGTCTGCGCCTGTGTGCACCCGCAGGCACGGATGTGTGTGCGCGCGCGCATCCACACGCGTCCATCCGCGTGCACGTGTGCAAGCACATCTGCGTGTGCACGCGGGTGTGCACATCCCCGTGGGGGTGCATCCCCGTGGGGGGGCATCCGTGTGCGCACTCACACGTGTGTGTGTTCTGCTGGAGGCTCACTGGCCAGGTTTATAGATGTTCTGGTTTTTTATGGCATTATAGAGCGCTCGATGACATCACCCAAATATTAAAACAGCATGTGCCAGCCGGCCCGGCTCGGGAATATGCAGCTCGGAGCCACACGAGGGTGAAAAATCCCCAGCGGGGCCGTGGCCGGGCTCGGGGCGAGCAGCAGCCGGAGCCGTCCCGGAGCGCAGCTGCCGTGAACTCATCCCAGCTGGGATTTTAAAGGGGAATCGGAGCTTCCCGATCCTTGGGGGACGGCGACGGCCTTGGCACGCCGTCCCCTCCCTTTCGCCACGGCACGTGGTGACGGCGGGCTCGCACCGACGGATTTATCAAAATCAAACCTGTTTGTGGAAAACAGCTCCCAAACATTTCCTGACTTGAGGAAAAAAAAAAAGGAGAAAAAAAAAAAAAAAAAAAAAGAGTGCTGGGGAAAAAAAAAAGTTTCCAGGCTTTTTTGGATCCAGGGCAAGCTTTTTAGCTTTGTGACTTGCACTATATTTTTTAAAGGTTAAACAAAAGGAAAAGGTCAAAATCCAAAGGAAGGTTTCAAAGTATGCGCAGAGAAACCTTCCACAGCCGATCCAAACGAGAAGTCKTCTCAGCGTGCCAGTTCCCAAACTTTCCCAAACTTTCTGCTTTGCAGCCCAGTTTGGGAACGGAAATGCTTTAAAAWCGCGACGCTTCTTACAGGACAGGAAAACCATGATTTCCTCCTCGGCGCTGGTCGGGGTGCCCAGAACAGGACAGAAAGGAGATCTAAAGGCGGCGGGTGATGGAGGGTTACTCCGGTCCTTCCCCTGAGCCCGCGGCGAAGCCGGAGCCCGGCGAGACGCTGCYTACGGTGCTCTGCTTTGGCCGGTGGATGAGAAGCCCCCAAATCGGAGAGCAGCGGGGAGGCAGGCGGAGGAAGAGTGTGGGCAGGCGGGCGACGAAGGCCCCGGCCCGCTGAAGGGTTTCAGCTCTGCAACTGTGCACCGGCAGCCAGGGCTCGTTTTCCACCCTCCCCACTTCGCTTTGGAGCCTGTTACCRGGAAAATAGCTACAGAACAGGGTTTTTCCCCCCATAAAGTTCACGTTTATAACGGGCCAAGAGCTCTCTGCCACTCAGCGCTGCTCGTGAGCAGTTTCCCAGGCAGCTGGGCAGCCACAAGCTCCAGCGCGCCCGAAGCGTTGGYCCCGGAGCAGCACAAACACGTCGGGCTTTGCAAAAGAAAAAGCGAGCAAGCCGGTCCCTAAATGTGCCCCGGGAAGGCTCCGCAGCCTGAAACTGGGGTTTCAGCGTTCGCGCCGCGCCGAGGCTCAGCCGTGCCATCGCCGGCAGAGCCCTGGCTGCGGTCCCCGGGCTGGAGAGGAGGCGGTTTGGGGCGCAGGGTCCTCGTGGCACGAGCCACGGGAGGGTTTGGGGTTGTTTCCCCCAGCACAGACGAGCGCCGGCTCCCGCCGTGCCGGAGCAGAGCCCCGCTGMCACCCGTCGGCGCCGCTCTGCGTCCCTGAGCCAACCCAGCAGTGCTGGGGACGGTCGTGGGATAAATCGGGCTGGGAGGGCTCCCTGAGGGTCCCTAAGCCACCGGCATCCTCCTAACCCAGCCCGGCCTCCCCCTAACCAACCAAACCCACCCTAATCCCCCTCTTACCCAGCCTAACCTGCCTGGAATCCAACCTGACCCAATTTAGTCACACTAATCCAGACTAACCTCYCCTTAACCCACCTAACCTGATTCCCCTTTTAACTCAATTTAACCTCCTCTTAACCAAACCTAACCCGCCCTTAAGACAATCTAATCAGCCTAATCCAGTCTATCCTCCCCCTCAACCAGCCTAACCAATCTCACCCAATCTACCCTCCCAACCCAACCTAGCCTTCCCCAAAACTACCTAACATCCCCCTAACCTGCTTCTAATCCAACCTGACCTCCCCCAACCCAAATTGACATCACCTTAGCCCAACTCAACATCCCCCAACCCAACATAACCAACCTAACCTCCCCCTAATCCAACCCAACCTCGCCTTAACCCAACCCAACCTCCTCCTAACCCAACATAACCAACCTAACCTCCCCCTAATCCAACCCAACCTCCTCCTAACCCAACATAACCAACCTAACCTCCCCCTAATCCAACCCAACCTCGCCTTAACCCAACCCAACCTCCTCCTAACCCAACATAACCAACCTAACCTCCCCCTAATCCAACCCAACCTCCTCCTAACCCAACATAACCAACCTAACCTCCCCCTAATCCAACCCAACCTCCTCCTAACCCAACATAACCAACCTAACCTCCCCCTAATCCAACCCAACCTCCTCCTAACCCAACATAACCAACCTAACCTCCCCCTAATCCAACCCAACCTCGCCTTAACCCAACCCAACCTCCTCCTAACCCAACATAACCAACCTAACCTCCCCCTAATCCAACCTAACCTCCCCCTAATCCAACCCAACCTCCCCCTAATCCAACCCAACCTCCCCCTAACCCAACCCAACCTCCTCCTAACCCAGCATAATCAACTTGACCTCCTCCAACCCAATCTGCCTCTAACCCACCTTAACCACCCTTGACCTCAACCCAACCCAACATAACCAACCTGACCTCCCTCTAACCCAACCCAACCTCTCCCTGACCCAACCTCCCGCTCCGAGCAGGTCTATCCCTCACCTCCCACACGGCCAAGCTCAAGCCTTCTAGGCTGGCGGGGAGGTGTTGGTGGAAACCTCTGCCTCGTGGCGGCTCGCCGCCGAGGGGCTGAGCCCTGGCGGGAGCTGAATCAGCCCCCCCGCGGCGCAGGAGCGTCGCGGGCCGTCGGAGGCCCGTCGGGACGGTCAGGCCAGGCCGCGCGGGGCCGWTCTGGGAAGCCGTCCAGCCATCCGCCGGAGAGAGGAGCCTGCCTAGAAATGACTCTCCTGGCTGCCCTCCACGCTCCGACCGTCCCATATGGAACGAATGTACATTTTCCATCAATTGTTTGTATTTTTCATTTAAAGAAAGAAAGAAAAAAAAGCGACAGAAAGAAAAGAAAACGGGCTCGCCGTACATGCAAAGTGTCAGCGACAGCAGATAGGCCCCACGGCGGAGAGGGAGAAACGCTGGCCGGCGTTCAAGAGCCTCGACCGTATGGTATGGAACAATAAATTTTAAGTGTGTTTTGACATATTTGGTGGTCTCTGCCTCGCGCTTAACGAGCGTTGGTCCCCGTTACGGGGGAGCCGTAACCGTGCCGCTCGAGCTGGCTGGCAGGCGGCGCGGGGGAGCCCCCGGCCAGGCGAGCCGGCCCGGAGGTCGGCGCCGCGGTGGTCCCGGCGCGCGCGGCCGCGGCGGACAGCCGTGCTGGAAGCGCGTGGGTCGGGGCGAGCGCCGGCGGTGAGATGAGAGTCTGGGGTGCGCGGGGCGTTTGCAAGGCGCCGTTGCACACCCGTGCAACCCATTGCACGCCGGTGCAACCCATTGCACACTGTTGCAACCCATTGCACGCTGTTGCAACCCATCGCACGCCGGTGCAACCCGTTGCATGCCGCCGCCCGCCGCTGCCCGTGCACCCCTGGGCGATGCTCGGCCGCGCGGCGCGGCCGGACGGCGTTTGGTAAGCCGCGCTCGGCCCCACGGCCTCTCCTGTCCCCCGCGGC
>NW_028186534.1:12856243-12857235 GCF_003343005.1 Rhea americana
GCTCAGCGCGGTGCCGGGGCTGCCCGCCTCCCCCGTCGAACAGGGGCTGATCACAGAGATGGACATGAAAGCGCAGCTTGGCTCTGTTTTCTCTCTCATTCAGAACATTCAAAAACTATTAACTGTGGTGGGGGTAAAAAAGCAGCTGGTTTTAATATCGTGCTCTTCCAATTGTGTTTCTTTCTCTTTTTTTTTTTTCTTTTTGCTTTTCGCGAGCACTTTAAGTGACATGGTTACATGCATTTGATTAAAAAGCTGTAATTCAACGAGTGCGTTTTCTTGTACTGTACGAAACTGCTTAAAGACGCAGGGTGCGTTTATGGTGGTCTCCAGGTTTGTGCCGAAAGCCGGGCGGTCGGGGCAGCGGGGAAGGAGGCGACGGAGAGCGGCGGCCGCGGGYGCCCGCCTCGGCAGCCCCGCAGAGCCTCCGCGCGGACCGGCTTCACCCCGGCCCCGCGCTCCCCCGGCACCGGCGTTTCCTTCGTGCACGGCAAAGAGAAAAGGGGAAAAAAAAAAAATCCCCACGGGTGTCCGCAGCTCCGGGCGCAGCGTCCCGTCCCAGCGGCTTCGAGCGCGCGCGCCTTTCCCTTGGCTCGGCCCGGCTCAGGGATCACCTGCGGCTCGGCTGATTTATGAACGGAGAATTTTTCGGGCTCCGTTTCCTTCTCGTTGTTGTTTCAGTTGCTGCGCTCGCTTCCGGCCGCCTTTGAATAGCCCCGGCCGCGGCGCGAGCGATGGGAATCGCCGGGGGGAAACGCTCACACTCGTGGGCGGACGCGCGCGCGCGCGCCGGGGGGCAAAGGACCCTCGGCTGCCCCGGCCGGGGGCAGCTCCCCGGGCGCTGGGCTCGCCACGGGGACGGCAGCTCCCCGGGGACGTGCGTCCCCCATCTCTCCCCCCCCCCCAGCGCCACCCCAGCGCCGCGGATTGGGATTCGGGGTGGGTGGTTTTACTGGGAAATCAGGAAGGAGAGGGTGGAGAGCCCGCAAAGC
>NW_028186534.1:12859073-12863002 GCF_003343005.1 Rhea americana
GCGCGCTGCCGCCGGCACGGCCGCGCTGCCGGGCTCCCCGCAAACACCGAGGAAACCTGGATGCTTTCGCGCGGGGTGGTTTAACGCACGCGCGGGGAGCGCCCCGGTGCTGCCCGAGGAGGGTCCCCGGGCGGGACGCGGAGGGCTGGCAGAGCCCGCAGCCCGCCGGCTCCCCGCGGCCCCGAGCGGGTCCCGGAGCGGGCGCCGGGCGGACGGGACCGTCGGAAGAATCCCGCCGCCGCCCGGCATTCACATCCATGTACTTATATGGCCTTCAAGCCGCGGCGGGAGCGTGCCCAGCGTCTGGAAATCCAGCTAGGACCAGATCCCTTCATTAGTAATTTCTTGTACATGACTTTCGAGGCCAGAGGGATTTGTTAAATTTGCAGGAGTGTTTTCTCGCAGTGCCACGGACCGGCTGCTGCCAGCACGTATTGGCTCGGCTCCGTCCGAGCCCGTCGCCTTGCACGACCCGCCGCTGCTCCAGCTTTCCCTTGCATCCAGCCCTCGGCGGGGAGCTCCTGGAGCAGGCTCAGCGCCGGGGCCCCGAGCGGCCGCGCGGAAACCCGCCGCGGCCCTAAAATACTCCCGGAGGCGCCGGAGCGGCCCCCCACCCCCCCGCGCATCCCCTCCCCTTCCCCTGCGCCGGCCGGGCAGGCGGATGCTCCTTCCCCGCAGCCTCTGGAAACTTCGACCTTTTTTTATGGGTGCCATAAAAGTTATTTGTTAATCGGCCCCTGCGAGGTTTCCCCACCGCCGGGGTCCGCGGCCTGGGCAGCGCCGCTTTTTTTTGCTCTTTTTTTTTTTTTTGGAAGAAGTGAGGCTTTTTCGGTGCAGCTTTTTCACTAAAGGGAGATGCCGGGCGGGGAACGAGCGGCCGCCCCACGCTTGTGGGGCTCGCGCTTCCGCGACCGCGGAAACCCCCCGGCAGACCCCGCGCTGGGGCCGGGCTCGGCCGGAGGGAGCCCGGGCCGCGGGGGCGCCTCGCTTTGCAGCGGGGCAAAACCCCCCCTTCCTCCGGGCGGACGGAGGAGGGCGAGGGCGGCAGGACGGGAGCCCCGGCCCCGCGCAGCGCCCGGCCCCGCCGGCAGCTCYGTGCCTTGCCGGTCCCTCCCAGGACCCGCGCCGGCAGCGGCTGGCCAAGGTCAGCCCCGAGCCGCAGGTTTCCCTGCCGAGCGGCCCCTGGAGCAGCTCTTCCCGGGAAAAGCAATTCCCCGGAGCAGCCCTTTCCGTGGGGCACGGCCAGGAGGTGCCTACGGCTCCGCGTTCCCTCGGGCAAAATATTCCCACCGGTGCCATCGCCCGCCCTGGCCTCGCGGCGGGGACGTCGCCGGGACCGGGACGAGCCACCCCGGGACGTCACCGGCCAAAGCGGCTCCGGCCGCRGCGCCCGCCGAGCCCTTTGCCGGGCCCTTCCTCCGAAGCGGCATCTCCTCCTCCTCCTCGTCCTCGGCGGCGGCCCGGTTTCCAGCGCCGCCGGGCTGCGGGCGGCCGGGGAGGCTTTGGCAAAGGCGCCGCTCGCGGGTTATTCAACAATTGTTTCCCATTTTGCGCCCTCGTCCTGCCTCATCCCCCAGTAACGATGACGAAGAGCGGCGCGGAGCCAGCGCCCGCGGCAGGGGTGTTGGGATCGGGGACAGCACAAAAATATCTCCTCTCTGGAACAAATATTTACCAACCCTTCTGCCTTTTGTTCTTGTGGTTCCCATATATCTTTTTTTTCGTTTTTTTTTCTTTTCCCCCCAGACATTCGCTGGCAAAATGTCACGTTAAAGAGCAAACCCAGAAACTTCGGGGTAGCTGCCTGGCGCCTCTGCGCTTTGCTTTTCCCGCGCGCCGGCCGTCAGCGACTTCCCGGCCTTCGCGCCGCCGCGAACCTGCGCGGGACCGAGCGCTGCGGCCCGCTCCGGGGCTTCCCGCGGCGGGGCCGGGGCACGTCTCGTCTTCTGGACGTTGACTTATGGCTCCGGTTAAAAATTAACCCCGGCAATAAAATCGCGAATGCGCGAGGGCAGCAGCGCTGGCACTGGCGCAACCCCCCCCCCCGCCGCTGGCCGGCCGGGCTGCGTCCGTCCCATCCCGTCCCGTCCCGTCCCGTCCCGTCCCGTCCCGGCGGAGGCCAGCCTCGCTCGCCGCCTCCTCTGCCCCGCGGAGGCCGTGCCGATGGCCCCGGCGGCGCCCGGCAGCCTCCGCTGCCGCTTGCCCGCCTGCCTGGGGCTCTTCCAGGGCGTCCTGCTGCTCTTCTTCGTCCTCTTCGTCTCCTACGACGAGCACGCGGACGCCGCCTCCCAGGCGGTGGATGCCGACCCCGGCGCCAACCAGCTCTACAGCGTCTTCCCCTTCTTCCAGGACGTCCAGGTGATGCTGGTGGTGGCCCTGGGCCTCTTGCTGGCGTTCATGCCGCGCTACGGGCTCGGCGCGCTCGCCTACAATTTCCTGCTGCTCAACTTCTCCACGCAGTGGGCTCTGGTCCTGCAGGGCTTGCTCTACCACTTCCACCACGGCAAGGTCCACGTGGGCCTCCACAACATCCTCATGGCAGAGTTTGCTGCGGTGACGGTGCTGATCTCCATCGGAGCCGTCCTGGGGAGAATCAGCCCCTTCCAGCTCCTTCTCGCCGCCTTCTGTGAAATCCCCGTCTACCTCGCAAGCGAGTGGGCCATCATGACCTGGCTGAAGGTCCTCGACGTGGGAGGAACCATCACCATCCACATCTTTGCGTGCTATTTTGGCCTCGGCATGTCCAAGGCTCTGTTCCGGCCAGGAAAGCAGCTGAGGCTTCGCAAGGAAAACCCAACTTACCAGTCCGACCTCCTGTCCCTCACCGGGATGCTCTCCCTCTGGGTTTTCTGGCCCAGCTTCGTGGCTGCCCTTTGCCAGCCGGGGGATGCCCAGCACCGGGCAGTGCTGCACACCATCCTCGCGCTCAGCGCCAGCGCCCTGACCACCTTCCTGGCCTCCGGGCTGCTGGAGAGACGCGGCAAGCTCAGCGTGGGCCACCTGCAGAACGCCAGCCTCGCCGGAGGGGTGGCCATCGGGGCGCTGGCCAACATGATGATCACGCCGGCCGCCGCCTTGGCCCTGGGCAGCCTCTCGTCTCTGGCCTGCGTCCTCGGGTTCAAATTCCTGGCGCCCTTCTTGGCGAGGAGGCTCGGGCTCCTGGACCAGTGCGGCATCCACAACCTCCACGGGCTGCCCGGCATCATCGGCGCGGCGGCCGGCGCGGTGGCCATCCTGGTGGCCTCCGAGGAGACCTACGGGCATCGCTTCTACCAGGTCTTCCCGGCCCGCGGGCCGCCCGGGGGCAACGCCAGCCTGGCGGCGTCCCGGCCGGGGGCGAAGCCGGGCCGGAGCGCCTCGGAGCAGGCGCTCTTCCAGGCGGCCGGGCTGGCCGTAGCCGTCGGCGGCTCCCTGCTCGGGGGGCTCCTCACCGGCACGCTGCTCCGGCTGCCCGGCCTGGCCCAGCCGCCCCAGCAGCTCTGCTCGGACGACGCGCTTTACTTCGGGATCCCGGACGCGGCCGAGGCCTCGGAGCCGGCCGACCCCGCGGAGGAAGCCCGCCTGGCCCTGAAGGAGCGGGTTTAAACGCGCCGGCGCGGGGCCGCTGCCGGCGAGAGCCGGGTCCGCGTCGCACCGAACCGCCCGCGCCCCGGCCCCGCGCCTCCGGCAGCCCGAGGATTTCCCTTCCTCCGCTCCGACCTCAGCCCCAGGGAGCATCCGTCCCCGCTCAGCTCCGGGGGCTTCCCGGGGACCCCGCGCCGGGTCTGGCAAACGGGGGCCGCCGGCGGCGAGACGAGGCGGCTGCCCCCCGGGGAATCGCCCGCCCGCCGTCGCAGGCAGGCTGCGCCGCGCTCGCGCGATTGCTAGAATAAAATATCGCTCGGCGCTGACGAAGGGATCCGGCCCGGCCGCCCGGCGCTGCGAACGAC
>NW_028186534.1:12863777-12865334 GCF_003343005.1 Rhea americana
CGGAGCCGCCGCTCTCCGAAGGATGGAGCAGCGAAATATTAACCGGAGCCTCTAGCGTTTATCACGCCATAAATCAGCGCTTTCAACAGCTCTACGACGCCGCAGGCAGAGTGGAGCGAACAAAACGCTCTTCCCCGCGGTGGCACACGGGCTTCGGGCCCCCGGCGCCCACTCCGCGAGACCCCCCGGGCCGGCTGCCTTCAGCGGGGGCGTCCCCAGGCAGGAGGGGCCGCGGCGAAGGGTCGGTCCCAYGTCGGCTCCGGGGGGAACCGCAGCGATCCACTCCCAGCCTGGCGCCCCAGGCCCGCTGGTGCTGTCGCCACCTCTGAATCCAGCCCRGGGCCCGCACGCCGTGAGCAGCATCCGTGTCCCCCAGCACCGGCATGGCCCCCCGGCCCCCAAGAGACCCCTGTGCTCTGCCAAAGCTGCACCCAGCCCACAAGAAAGGCAGCGAAACCGCGGTGCAACCCCGACCCTGGGCGGGCACCAGCCGCCGGCTCCGTCCCACACTGGGATTGCAAAGCGGGAGCYGAGGGGAGGAAGCCTGGGCTGGTTTTACGGCGGTCGGGCTCGGCTGGGAGCGCGTGGCGCGGCGGCCGCGGCCCCGGGCAGGAGCGCGCAGCACAGAGCGGCGCTCCGCACCCCGCGGCAYGCCCACGCACCCCGCAGCACGCACACGTGCACGCAGGGCCGGCGCATGCGTGCTTGCACCGCCCCACGCTGCATGCCCACAGCTGTTCCCGCACGCGCGTGTGCAAGCGCCCAGTGCGCAGGAAGCCCGCACGGGCCTGGAGCGAGGTGCCGATGGGACGCCCGGGGGCCGGCACAGCGCGGGGCCGGGGCAGGCTGCTCCGCGGCGGGCGCCGGAGCAGGCGGGAGCGCATGGCGCTGCCCCCGAAGGAAATGCGCTCACTGCCATGTGCTGCACACTTGGGTTTGCCTCGCTGCTATTTTTATTTGACTTTGCAGGCCCGTTTCCTTTTTCCGGCTGTTTTGCTGCGATTCCACCATCGCTTCGACCTCGCTTTCCCCCTCCCTCCCTTTAGCCCCTTCCTTCGCTCTTTCCTTCCTTTCCATGCGCTCATTCCTGCCGCTGCACCGGGCTCCCTCTGCCCCAGCGCCGGGCTTGCCGTGAGCGCCCGCCGCAGGTGCCGCCGGGAGGAGCCGCCCGGAGCCCCGCGCCAGCGCGCCGGATTATCCGGGAACGCGCTGGCAGCGCCGATGGGGGGACGTCGCTGCAGGAGCCGCCGCGAGGGCCCTGGGCTCCTGCGCCCGGGGGGCTGCGCCCCGGCACACGGGAGAAGCGCTGGCCCCAGGGGAAGTCAGGGGGGGAGCAAAGCTTGTGTTTGGGGTGGTTGCAGGGTCCCCCCTGCCTTTCTTCCCTCTGCTCAATGCAATTAAAACCTGTCTGCATTTGCTCTCGATTAGGGAAAATTTGGGGGGGGGGGGAAGGAGAAGAAAAGCAAAACAGAAAAGAGCAAAGCGAACCCAAGCAGCGCTCACACGCCGGAGCCCCCCGGGGGCAGCGGAAAGGGCGCGAGCGAAACGCGGCTGCAG
>NW_028186534.1:12865834-12898383 GCF_003343005.1 Rhea americana
CCCACCGGGGCCTGCCAGAAACGCAGGCCGGCCCCAGCGGCCACCCGCCCCCGTCCCGCTCCCGCTCCCGCGGGCGGCCGCRGGCCCCGCGAGCGGCAGGCGCTGCCCGGGCAGGGACGGGAGCACCCCACAACTCAGCGCCGCCTCCTTCTTCCAGCGCTTCCCCTCCTCTTCCCTCGGTCTGCGGTTTTGCAGCCGGCTTCTGCAGCCACCCCGCAGCGGGGGAGCGCGCCGGCGTCCAGCGCCCGTTCCCGGGGCATCGCGCGGGACGAGCGGGCGGATTCAACTCTGGCRCCCGCCGGCATCGCCTCCGCTGACTCCGGAGCTGAGCGTGGGATCAAGACMCCTGCAGCGCCGAGCCCAGAGCGGCGTCGCTCTTCGGGGCGCAGCGAAAGCTGCCGGGGGCCCCGAGCGCGGGGTGGGTCCCCCCGGGAGCCGTTACCTGCCGGGGAGGGCGAGGGGGCAGGTGCCCCGTGCCGCGGGGGCCGCGGGCCCTAGGCGCCCCGCGCGTGCRGGCCGGGGGGGTGCAGCGCGTAGAGCTTCTCCCAGCACGTCGCCAGCCTCTCCGCCTTCCGCGCGATCTCCCTCAGCTGCTTCCTCCGGCGGCCGGGCTCCCCGCGCCGGGGCTGCGCCGGGGCTGCCGGCGGGCTCTGCTGGGGGCAGGCCAAGGACGCCCAAAAAGATCCCCCACGGTTAGACAGGGTGGGGTGGGGGAACGAAAGCCACGGGGCAGGGCGGGGGGGACGCAGCCGCCCAGCAAAGCTGCTGCCCGGCGCCGCGGCAGGGCCGTGCTCCGTGTGCGGCTCGGGTCCCCGGCGGAGCCGCGCAGCCCCCTCCCGCGCCAGGAAACCCCCGGGAAGGGTTAAACTCCAGTTTGAGCGCCCTGCTGGCCCCAGGCGCAGCCGGGGAGGGGGCACCGGGCCGCCCCAAGCTTCCCCCACGGTCAGCGAGTTACGGGCTGCTGCCGCCGGGCGATGCCCCCTTGCTTGCACGCTCGCACCCAAGCGGCTCCCACCTGGCACACCTTCCTGCAGTTCTCCCTGAGCACGAACTCGGTGTTTCTGGCCACCTTCCACACGGCCGCCTCCTCGGGGCCGCGCAGGCTGCCGGCCGCCGCCTGCCGCAGGGACATGCTGATGGTGTAGATGGACAGCAGGATCTTCTGGTCCTGCAAGAAACGGGAGAAAGCAGCCCCGCGCCCGGAGCGGGAGGCTGAGGGCTCCGGCCGGAGCTTCGCCGGGGCTCAGCCCGCCCGGCCCCGCCGCGCGTCTCCCACGCCTCGGCGCAGCCCGCGGCCGCCGCTCACCTTGTCCGAGCGGCAGGCCGGCCCGGCTCGGCCGCTCCGGTCCGCCGACCCGCTCAGGGCTTTCTGGAGGGACGAAGCAAAGAGAAGGTCAGGCGCCCTGAAGCGCTCGTGCCAGCGCTCTGCCCCACCGCGCCGGCCAGGGACGTAACCCCGCGCTCGGCCTTCGCGGGCAMCATCTTCCCTGCAGCGGGTCCCCCCGCCGCGGGCGGCCGCGGGCCGGGTGGCTTCGCACAGCGAGGCCTTGGACCCGTCCCCCCCGCCCCAGCGGGCRGCAGCGCCGGGAGGGGGCTCCGGGGCGCCGCGGGGGACCCTCGGCTCACCAGGTTCTGGATCTCGTGGAAGATGACGGCGCGGTACTGCCGCAGGATTTTGGCGATGCTGCACCTCTTGCCTCTGCTCAGCACGGAGACAACCAGGAGGAGCAGAACAGCGCAGGAGAGCGCCCTGGGGAGAATCTAGGCAGGGAAGGGCTCAGCGTCGCGGGAKGCACCGGGAGCAAAGGCAGGGCTCCAGGCGCTGCCAGCATCCCCTTGGCACAAGCCCGGAGCGGAGCTGTCCCCCCCTCCTGCTGCCTCGGCTCTTCCAGGCACAGCACGGGCAGGACGGAGAGCGACCACATCCTCTCCTAGGTGTCCTGCCCGGCAGGACGACCTCCTCTTGGATCTGCCCCGCCAGGCCGCTGGCTCAGCCCRCTCCCCAGCTCTCGCGGTCCAAAGCCGGGCGCTCGACCACCCAAAGCCAGGGGCAGCCGAGAGGGACGTGGCGTGCRCCGCGGCGGGGAGAGGGAGGCAGGGAGCTGCCTGTCCCCGCCAGCGAACCGCCACGGCTCGAGGCCGATGTTTTAGGGCACCTGCTGCAGAAAGGTCTTTGCAGTCGCGCGAACCCAGGGCGAGGAGGCAGCGYGCAGCCGCTGCCGGGCGTTTGCTCAGCCCTCCCTCCCTCGCGTGCAGCGTCTCCTGCCCCGCGCTCGGCACCTCCTGCGAGAGCCCCGGGGCAGCGGGCGGTGGGAGAAGGCGGGAGGAGGGGGCCCGCGCAGCCGCCCCTCGGCGCTCCCAGGCGTCCCGGCTGAGCCGCGGCGGCCCCGGCAGCGCCGAGCGCGGCGGCTCCGGCGGGACCCTCCAAGGGATGGGGACAAGGCCAGGCGCTTTGAGGAAAAGCCAGCAGGACCTCAGGTGACCGCGACACYGGATATTCGAGCAGCCCCACGGCAGCGGGGCGAGGACGGGAAGCCCTGCGTCTGCCAGGAAGGGCTCGACAGCTCTCCGCCTCTGCCCGCTCCGCGCCGGCTGYCGACGCACCCGCGGCGCTGGGAGAGGGCACGGCGCCGGGGGCCCGTGCCACGGGCACGCTCCCATCACCTCCTACTTTCTCTGCAAGCCCGGGGGCCGGGTTTCAGGTCTGAGCAGGCGGAAAGCAGCTCAGCTCCCTTGGAAAATGCAACCGTGCGCTGCAGGCAAGCGTGCGCGAGCCGGCGGCCGCCGAGCTCTCCCCGGCCGGGCAGGCGGCGTCCAGCAACGCGGGTGACTCCGGCTGCACCTTGGAGCTTTGCTTCCCCTTTCGCCCTGCGTCGTGGCGCGCTCTGCACCGGGTGCCAGCACCCGTCTGCCCCGCGGCACGGCCYGCGGCCCCGGGGGCTCGCTGCTGCTCCAGCCGCGTCCCGGCCAGCCGCRACACGTTCGGCCCGCGCAGCCCTCCGGCCCTTCGACGCAAACCGGAGGGCTCGCGTCCAGAGGCTGCATCCGATCCTGCGTGCACCCGCCGAAGGGCTAGTCCCGGCCCCAGGAGGCTCGGGCCGCCCGCCCCTGCCCTCCGGCTCCCAGGGCTCGCAGCGGCGAGAGCCGAGCACGGGGCAAAACCCAACGCGCTGCGAGTCTACAAATCCACAGACAGGGAAACTGTCCGAACAGATTAGCAAATTCACATAAAACCGGTACAAATCCCACTGGGGTCCTTAGCTTTCCTAAGGAAAGGGCACGTTCCTGTTGGCCAGGGCTGGGCCCCGTCCGGGGGGCCACACAGGGCGGCGAAGGACCTCCCCGGGCTGCTAGCTTTGCCCCTGTGCAACCCCTGCAGAGGGGAGAGATCTTGCCCCAGAGATGGTTCAGCACAGAACCACGGGCACAACCCTCGGAGACGCAGAGCGGGAACACTGCTTCCATGAGGATACCCCGTTCAAAGTCTAAGGGTTGCTCTCAGGAAGCCGCCRCCGCCAGGAAGACACGGCCACGCAGCCTTGCTCAAACCAGTAAGTCGGGAACGACTTCCCTGAAGCGGCTTATTAAACAACTGGGACCAAATTCCAGGAGAAAGCGCACCACTTCCAGCATTTCCAGGCAGCCAGACCTGGCACCGAAAGCTCAGTCCCTAACAAGCGAGGAAGCGCAGTCTGCGGCGAGCAGCTGGGAGAGGAGCTCGGAGGGCGCAGGCAGCGCTCCCCACGRCACGGAGCCTGCAAACCCCGTCCTCCCCGCTGCCCGAGGCGGGGAAGAGGAGCTCAGGCGCCGACCCGGGGGCGCTCCGTCCCCCGCCCCGCTCTGGGCCCCGCGGCGGCGCAGACCCCGCGGCGGCCGGCCACGCTGGGGCGGGACGCAGCCCCCCTCGCCGGCGGGGAGCACGGGTGCACGACRGGGCACAGTCGCAGCGCGCTCCGCTTGGCAGGGGAAGCTAATCTCTTCCCCAGCTCTAATCCTCCAACAAATACAAGGAGATAAGGGAAATCACTGTTATTGATAGAGCAGTTCCCGGTGGCACCTGTGCTAGCCTCAGCCACCCAAGAAGCGAGGCACAAAACCCACTGCCTGCCCRGGAACCCACCGGGGCCCCAGGTCCCTCTAAGCCAGATGGACCTGCTCAGGCCAGGAGCCCCCTGCCCCGTCCTGCCCACAGCAGCCCTGCTGCTGACCCAGAGCCCCTGGGCCGGACCGGACCATCCATTCGCCACACCGAGGACAAGCAACGCTCAAGCCCAGCTAGGTCCAAGCCCCATCCCCACCAGCCCAACCCCATCCCTGCCGGACCAGCCTTCTCCACCGGCTCCACGCCCCATCCCAGCTGGACCAAGCCCTCCCAGCTTGGCCAGCCCCCTCCCGGCCAGAGCAGCCCCTTCCCCTCGGGGTTTGAGCCCCATCGTGCCTGGAGCAGCCCCCACTCCAACCACACTTCCCTTTCCGCCAGGTCCAAGTCCAAGCCGCATGGGTCTGAGCTGCATCCCAGCCAGGGAGAGCCCCTTCCCAGCCGCATCAGCCCTGTGCCGAGTGGTCCGAGCCCCCTCCCGGACGCCTGGAGCCCCAGATCGCAGAGCCGTGGGGCAGCAGCCCCGACACACTCACCATGGAGCCCCCCGCCGGCTCCCAGGGAGGGGGGCCCGGCCGGCCCTGCCACGTCCCGCTCCGCCGCCGCTCACGGTTTGAACTTGGCTCCACGAGCGGGGCCGCGGTGGGAGGAGACGGGTCCGGCCCGGCCCGGCCGCCGCGGGGGGGCACCACGGCGGAGCAGCCGCCGGCGCAGCCTGGCTCCCGCTCGCCGCCTCGCCCGGGGGGCCGCCCCGAGGGGAAGCCCGAGGCGCTTCGCCGGGGCTGGGCGCCGGGAAAGGCGAGACGGCACCGAGCGAAGGGAGAGCCGGCTCAAGGATCCCAGCCTCCGGGAGCGGGCGGCCGCGAGGCACCCGTCCTGCTTCGGCGGCGAAGGGTCCTGCCTCGAGGTGGAGCGCACACGGCTCCCCCGTGCCTGGAGAGCCTGAGACAAGCTGGCAGGAGGAGCTCCACCGGGTCCAGCAGTGGGAGACGAGAACGGACGCGCGTCCCTGCCCGGGAGCGGGGCGCGAGCGCGTTGCTGCTGTTGTAGTTCATGCTGCACAAAGTACTCCAAAGCCCAGGATCCCAGGCCACTGTGAGTTTCGATTTCTGTTAGCGTGCATTTTAATCATTATCATTTTAGATTCCTTTTCAGAAACTGCTGCTARCCCAGCTTAGCACTTCCAGCTGCATGCCATGCCTCAAGAGTCAGTCCCTTCAATTTATCCATTTATAAGCATCCAGTGCAAGATCCCCTCAAACACTGCACATGCTGCCCAGCACCACGTTTCCTTACTTTCAGCCAAATAAAAAATTCCTCCGTACAAGTAGAATTTTGAGCAAGGCACATCTCAGCACTGGCACACCAATGAGGGCACAGAAAACAGTGCCCTGACTCAAAGTTTGCATCTTGTATGAAAATGATTAAATGAAAATTATCCAAACAGCAACAAGGCAACAAGGTTCCACTGCAAAGTGAAGCAGATATGTTTCAGTAAGAAACAACTAAAATACTTGAATAATCCAACTTTTCTTAATCTGGCAAGTGTGAACAAATAGGAGGTATCTGAAAAAGGGCAATGTTCAATCACATGAAGCAGCAACCATAGCAAACACAAGAATATACCACTGAGGACAGGACCCATATAACTTGTTTATTGAACTCTATACACAGAGAAAGTTTATAGGAGCCATAATCCATTAAAAATGTAAAGATATCTACAAACATTAAAAGGTTGCGAGATTGATGATCCGTTTCATTCAAAAAAAAAGGAATCTTATAATCCTGGGCCACAGGAAGAAAAATGTCAAATATACAAAGGGCAGGTGGCAAAAGGAGTTTGGTGCTGCAAGGGAACAAACAGGCGATCTGGTACAGTTCTCCTTGCCCAGGTCTTCCAACTCATCTCAGTGCACAGCACAGCACTGGAAAGCATTCTCTCCCGTCACAGACCATAAAAAAGTCCCCAGTAAGTTCTTCCCTCGCACCATCCCAATCCCCGTGCACGTAGCAGAGCCTTCGCCTTAACAGACGCCAGGTGCTGCCACCTGAGCAAGGAGMAGGGAAAACGGACAGATCCTGACCAGTGGGTACCTGGCTCAGGTGACATGCTCCAAACACTCTCTACAATCTGGGAGTTTCTCCAGCAGCAAGAACCATTATCTCTGCAGTTTCAGCCATCCTTTTCCCACCTTAAATTCACACCAGCAAGAGGAGAGCATCACTGGGCAGTCTTACTGCAGGGCACAGGAATTTATATACCGTCTGCACTCAAGTTTTCCCAACTCCTCACTGGAGTGCCACAGCAGCTGGAATGCCATAATCACTTCCYGAACCAGTAAGACACGGTTCTCATGTCTGAGAACCTACTGAGATGACGTTATGGAGGCAAAGTAAAAGTTATGCAGAAGCAATATGGCTGTTGAAGGGCCATACAGATGGAGAATAATTATTGATGCCATAAAACCTCTGCACAAGTGTGTCTCCACTCCAAACACATTTCACTCACCTTTGGAAAACAAGTTCACAGGGCATCTGTAACCTACACCCTTCTTAATGAAATTGCAGCTTCACACATTTTCACCAGCTATGCAAGAGAGCACAAGAATTTCAGTTATAAATCCAAAAGAAAACWGGCTTTTGCTCCAAGGTGAACCACTTCTACATCAGTTTTAAGACATGGGCTTCTCAAATATGATGCTAATTTCAGCAGAAGGATGTAGGAAAAACTTGGTGTTACCACCCCTGCAGATATACTCCCAACATCTTTGTACAGAGCAGTAGGAGCCTGATAAGTTCGCAGGTTTCCGCACTATCAGACCCACTCTTCCCAGTAAGAGCCAAAGTGCAAGACCACGTTCAAAAGAGAACTTAAGGAAATAAACCCAAACAAACTATATTTCATACATATTTTCCAGGCAAGTGATAAGATTTTCTTCAACTAAATACACTACATAACACACGTACACATACCTGAATACTTTTGCTAGATCCTAGTATTTAAGACAGCTTATAGTTTTTAACTGAACGAACGATCACAAGAAAAAAAATCAGGCCCTTTGGGTCAAAATAATACAAATCACAAGTACAAAAAAAACTTAAGATAGCTGATAAAGGGTCCTAAACACAAAGCTCTTCCTCCAGTAAATTTTCTTTTTTTTCCATATGTACTTGAAGAGTTATCCCAAATATCCAGACTGGAAACAGTTACGGCCTTAAAAACGCAGTCTCTCAATGGCTCTAATGAAAGGTTAACTCCTTCAAAAGGGTCTTCAGGGATTATTAGGTTTTGCCTTCTTACTTTAAAATATCACTGTGCTTAATGAAGTCAGACACCTAAAAGAATGTTACATCATATACATTAAAAAAAACTGAAAGGTCTTTAAAAATATGCTCTTGAATTTCACAAAGTGCTTCATCTGCTCAGGTTAAGGAAATCTTCTTAGTTGTGTTGCAGCTTGACAGCAAAGGAGACCAAGTCAAATCAGACTTGTACCCAAGGAAAGAGTCACCTCAGCCACTCTCCTCAGCTGCCTGGTCTCCCCCCAGCAGACTTCCACACATCTCTTCAGAGTAAATTCWATGTACTCAGATAGCAAACAAACAGATCTGCTGACAAAAAAAACAGCATCAGATGGGTCAAACACTAAAGAAACTGCACAAAGGGTGGCAGGACAGGCACCTCCGTGCTAGCGGAGAAACCAGAGGAACTGCTAAACATCAGCAACCCAACAAGCAATAATTAAGGCTCATATTTACAGAAGCGATTCAGGCATCAAAATGAAAATGCCAATTGAGCATCAAAATGCTCAACTCTCCTACATTTGCCTCAGCAGCAATGTTCAGAGAAAATTTAGATGCATTTGTGCTGCACATAGCTGATGACTGCACCTGTGAGCCAAGAGCACTACATCAGGAAGAGAAGGAAATAGACCTTTTTCTTTTGGAAAAAAAAAAAAAAAAAAGATCTTTCATACTGCCACCAATCTCTTGTCCTCTAAAATCTGTCCACTGTAAGGACAAATGCACTGAAAGCAGGTAAGCAGATAGGGCTAGCCCTACAGAGACATTGATGCAGCTGAGTCAGCATACTCTAGAAAGTATTTTTAAGTTTGGCTGCCACAAGAACAAGAATCTCTCCGATCTTTTTCTGCCAGTTCTCTATATCCTTGGAGATATCACACCAGAGCTCTCCATGGCGGGGTTCTGCATTCTCACAGCGTTTCTTCACCTCCTCTTGTTGTTCCTACAAAGAAGGGAAACAGCAGTTTGCAAGTCTCTCAATGCCCTAATTTGTTTCACTGTAGAGCCAAAATGTTAACAACCCTCTCCAGAAGTAAACACTCTTCCAAAGCTTTTGTTTTGTTTTTTGTTTGTTTTAAGGCAACACGGAAGCCTGTGGCAGCAGCTGTCCTGTCTTGCTGAACAAACTGGTAGAGCTATAGCCAAGCAAGACCTGGTACACCAAAGAAGTTGCAGCAGAAACTTCCTTTGTGATACCACTGCACAAGATTTGTCAAATGAGAGGTCTCTCTGAAGTCAGAAGATAAACACTCCCATCATTTCAGCAAAGCAAGACAGTAAAACCCATCATAAGAAATTAGAACACACTGTTCCAATGGCTATGTTCACATGCAACCCATACTTGAAACTTGTAAAGATACAGGACTAGTTACACAATTCCAGCATCATTATTACAGGAAAGTCTTCTCCTACCAGGAGACTTGTGTCTTAAAGAAGGAAGATTGATTTCATACATTTTTGCACAAACGAGCATGACTGTGGACAGCAAAGCTGCCTGAAACACAATTCAGCTGATGATACCACACGTGCCTGTTCATGTTCATTCATGATCAGGCGTGACAACCTCCTGATCTTTAAGCCACACAGGCAGCAGAAGCAACGGGCTCAGCTCAGTATYGCAGCAGTTCCCAGGACCGATTACTCAACATTAGAAAGGGATTCCTGCTACCTTCCTCCACCCCTTATCTGTGCTGGGGGAACAGCTCCCTTTCCCAGATGTACACTCACCTCTGTGCCATGCTGGAGCTCAAATTTGTAGAAGAAAGCCCAGGCATCTCCCAGGTCAGAATCTATCTTCACTGTTCGGTGGAACCATTCTCGGGCCTTAGTTATTTTACGCTCACTCCAGAATAACCTTTCAAGAAAAGTAAAGGTTAGTAGCCAAATTTCCTCTTTAGAGAAACACAGCAACGTGCAAGCACTCAAGCAAGGTCCTACACGTATTGAAGTTCTTGGCTATCCCAAGATGGAAACATTAGATTTTGTAGATACCTGCCAGCTCTCCTATCCTCTGGGAAGAGAGAGACAGAGGACTAAAAGGGACATCCATTGCTTATTCTTTATTTTCCATCCAATCTAATAGGTTAAGTCAGCCCCAGTCAAACGAAGAGATAGACATTCCAGAAAAGGGAAATATTGTTMTTTGAGTTCAATCTTTGCTAGCTCATCTACTCAGTACTGTTGTTTTGGATTTGAAAGAGATAGCATCCTATACTACACCTTTTTCCACTCTTAAAATACTAAGAATYTGGAAGTTGGCTTTAGCATTTAATAATTACATAACTTCTAAAGAGTTGAAAATGTATGCAAGCAAGCTTAAAAAGTCTGCAGTCACATGTTCACACATACTAAGTTGCTGAGCATTAACAGAATTAACCTATTCTGTGAGCCTCACTTTTTACAAGGAAAGGCAAGCACAGATTCYGTACTCAAATATCAGCTTGGCACTCAGCCTGCTGTTGTCATTTCAAAAAGGTACTTGTGAATGTTGAAATTTCTCCCCAGTAATTAGCCAGGTGAGTCAATAGTCTATTGGTTTCATTCCTTCACATTAAAAGACTCCATTCGAACTAGTAAGGTTTTTATCAAATCAGACAGCCATCCCTCATAAAGAGCTTAGCTAGCCATAAAATTATACAGCTTATGTGATTGTTTTTAAGCCCTATAACACTCTTGATTGATCAGTGTTAAATAAACTGATTTAAAGGAGCATGATAGCAGAAAGGCTAAACACCTGCAGGTAGCAGCCATTTACAGAAACTTACTTATTTTTAACAGAAAGTTTTTCKTAAGTATGAGACAGACCAAGTATTACTGTACCTACATGCAAGTCTCGATGGGAGGTGGAAACTGTTTGTGCTGGGATTAGCTGCTAAACTGAGGTTGCATCAGAAGGTGTCCGGAATCAGTTTCAAAAAAGCAAAAGTTAACATTTTTCTCATTTGCAGCTAAAGCTGAACAAGTCAGCTGTCATTATCTGGCAGAAAMCAGTGTTGCAGTCACTGGAGTGTATCCTACAGTTTTCTTTGGCTTATACAAAAGCATTGTGAAAGAATTGGGCAACACGCTTCTTGCATTAACCTCTTCCGTTATTCACAAAGAAAAAGTATTTTCTGATATTGTTTTATAGCCCTTTATACATTAGATTAAACAGGGTATGGCATGAGTCAATTAAAAAGTTTTTCATCACTGGAAGCCTCACAACTTGATCTAGGCAACAGGACAATTCCTAGTAGATTGTCTTCCCACTTGGAAGCAAACTACAGCATAAGCAGTAGTCTGCATTCTAGGAAGGGCCAAAACTGGGGAAAAAAKGACATAGTAGAAATTTAGAGAAGGAGAAGACTAGAAGAGTACGTTACTATAGCTCAGAACTAAAAAGGAACAAGAAAACACCACTGAAAAATATTACGGTAGGGAGAGAAGAGATCAGGAATACACACTGTCACCYGCAAAAACTGGACAACCACCAAAAACTGTCCTCATTTTCACAAATACTTAAAACAGAAGTTAAGTAGTTCTAGCTTATTTGAGAGCACATTCGAGTACTATCCAAGGGATACAAACGATAAAGAATTCTTACAGCGCAAAGAGCCAACCCTGGAAAAGGACTCGGTGAGAACATGTTACTACCTCTACYGCAATCCCATACCCACCACAACAGCTTGAGGACAGGTGGAGACTTCCAGTTTTGAATCAAGGGATAGGAGCAGATTTGCATGGTTACTAGGAGGCAGCTCAAGAGCTGCTGTTTGCTTTGAGGTTTATTAGCGCCGCTGCAGTCAGAATCACATGGTCTTGATCAAGTGCAATATTTCATCATAGACGCAGCCACACAAAAACAGGTGTTTTTACTGCATTAAGCTTGGGAACTCACTTGGCCACAGCCAACAGGACATGTGGGTCATGTTCACACTTCTTCAGAGCATCCACACTCTTGGTCTTTCTTTGTGGTCTTGCTTCAAGGAAAATTGCCTCTGACCACAGGATTCCTTGAACAAGTCCAATAGGAAGAATGTGTTATTCCAGAGATCAACCTTCCCACCCTCTTATCAGGTCAGCGCTCTCTGAAGTAAGAGATGCTGCTGTCCATAGCCTATCAGCTATATAATTCTCCTGCTCCAATCTCAGCCCCAAGCACTCTTTCTGCATGGGTACTTCACTCAGTGCTCCAGAACTTCGAGCTACTGCTGCCACCACACTGAACCTTCAGTACTGAATGTCTCTGTACCATAACTTTCCTGCAGCTTCTGTGTTCTCTGTGCTAGCAGACAGTGACCCAGGGCTTATGACTTTCAGGTAAGACATTACAAGCAGCAAAGCAATGGAGTTAGTTAATCAGGATATAAGTTAGTAAAGCAGGATATAAGAACAGAAAGGTATCAATTTGTCTGAATAGGAAACTACAGTGGCAGATGTTGTCCCAAAAGGTGCAAAACACACCATTTAGAAACAGCTCTAAAGGTGCCAAGAGCACTATGGTCTGACTGATGCTGGCTCTCCACACATACGATGAAGGAGAAAGCAGCCAAGAGTAGGTCCAGGAAGGCCAGGCTTAATCCCTAGTTCCTTCCATTGCCAAAAGCCAAAAAGGAAACACGCTCAGAGGAGCATGAAATCTTCAGTTTCTTATGTCAGCCAACGATACTTGCTGATCCCTTCCAAGCCAAGCCTGAAAGCTTGTGCCTGCCAGGACTCCCCCAAGTGCTCTCACTTCCCATAAACAGCACCATGAGAACATACACAAGCTCTGGTGACTGCAGTGACAGACTGGACCAGAACTCTCTCCCTTCTTACCTTTAGGATTTGCTCTTTTCATACACGGTCAAATCACATTTTTCAGGCCTCTATTTTCAGGCCAGCTGAGGACACAAACATCATTTGTATTTCAGCTTCGCTCTTTGTACAGTCTGCCTAAATCAGGCACAAGCTACTGGAAGTCAATGTGGCAATCAATGGCTATTCAGCAATCAACGGCAATTCAGCAATGAACGTCTCTGGTTTACACGACTGTAGGTGCCCAGCCTGCTAATTCCAACAGGCATTTATTTTGGTTTATAGAATTTTAAGATAGAGTTGGAAGCTATTTTATTAAAACAAAAACTTAGAAGCTACTGCTTATTTTTTTTAGTAAGAGGCAGATTCTGTAACAGGCCTGTGGTGTCAAACACATTAAATATTAGGCCATGTGTTTCACAAGACATGGGGCTTGTGTGGTATTGCTTTAYTGACCCATTCTCTGTAAGCAGTTTGGAATGAATTTAATCAAATCCTAAAAATCACTTAATTCCCAATTATTTCACTGGAACTTCGGCAACTGCCAATTAATCACCTTTCAAAATCCATTCTGAAGGCAAACTAGAAAGGCTTGCCTGCAGTAGACTACTGGGTTTTGTAATTATGCAACATCTCTCCAGAGAYATCAACGTGTTTAAATAATTAAGCCTTCCAACAATTCTGCCACAAAACAAGGAAGTGTCATCCACTCTCTCCTCCCATCCCACTGCTGGTTTGAACTAATTGATTTAGACTGTATGACCTATTTGCCTTGTTCTAAAGGAGTTAAAATAATCAGAAAGCAGGACCAAACATGTGTGGTACATGCTCCACTAATCAGGACTACGACTGAGATTTGCTATCATGCAAGTTTTTAAGCACTCAGGCTTTAGTAGTGCAACCGGTGCAGGCAAACCAACAGGAAGTCTTCTATAGCCWGCGAGATACTCCAATGAGACAGGGAAAAATATAGCCTTTTTCCACCAAACTTAACTAAAAACTCTTGGGAGTCAAGGTCAAACCTTGGCACTTCTTCCTTTGCAGACTACTATTAGCTTCAGAGAAAAGTCACCCATATCTGAGATGGTTTCACAGGAAATCTGTGAATAAACACAGACCCAATACTACACTGGACACTTCAGCAAAATGGAATCAACACCAATGACCTCTCTGGTGTGAGACAGCAACTGGGACAATTCAAAAACATTTAATATTTCCTTTGCAAGAGGATGACTGAGACCTCTCTGAAGCAAATAATGTTGAGACCTGGCCAGAAGGGACATCTTTGAGAAAGAACCACCTTCTTCTACTGAGAAAATACAACCATGCTGGAGATTTTGAAAAGCTTACCTGAATTGGGACATTCTTGCAATGCCTTGGCCATCAGAGTATTTGCAATATTCTTTAATCCAGCTCTGTATTCTAATCGTACAGACTCTAGCCTGGTGAGAGACCCAGTGACAGTATTTATGAGATCATATTCACTATGTAGAAACAAACAAGCTACATGAAGGACACAAGAAATTAAAAACATCTGCCCATACTCTGGCTACATATACATGACTGACATCTTCTCAATGCTCACTGTTTGAAAATAAATAGTGATGAGTTCATTCAGCAAAGCTTAGATCAAAAAAAAAACTTTTATGAAAGGGACTAAAATGAAAGATTCCTGAGTTTTCAAACTCTCTACGTAACAACTATCAGTAGAAGAAATAACAGATCCCCAAATCCTTAGAACATCTGTGTACCAGCAAGGATCACCATTTCTAGGATTCAGAAGTTATTTGTCCAGAGGAAACGCTAGGATGGGCATGATCTTAACTGCTCAGTTTGCTGGGAAGATGTGAAATGTTTAACCTGAAGAATGCATTGGCCTCATAGCTCAAATTGAGTTCATGTCCACACAACTCACCAGAGATCTGGATTCTTTGGATTCTTTAGGCGAGATTTTTCCAAGATGGCTCTTGCTCTAGTCAACTGCCCAACTTTTTCCTCCAGCCTGGATAGCAATAGCCATAGGGGTATGGAATGCGGACACTTCTTCAACTGTTTTAAAAAGGAAAAGCTTAAATTATCTGTAGGTTCCCTATATCTTATATTCCCTAAAGAAACATTCCCCCCCCMCCACCACCACCAGCATCTTTCTGGAGAAYTTGGAAGAGACAAGATGAAGCTGATTAACTAAGAGAAATTTGAAWGGTGTAATCTTATGGTTAAGAACAGTACAAAAATCTGCTTTGTCCCATATCCAAAAGGAACAAGTAGATGTATCAAGTATGACTGAGCTATCTATGTATCAAGAGAAAGTATATCTCTCCTTTAACAGGAGCTGTAGTTCGTGCTCTGTCTGGAGACAGAGGGCTCTTGCACAACYCAAGGACGGCAACAGAATATGCAGAGAAGACTGCCTTGGCTTCAAAGGCAATCAATAGGATACCACAGCTGGCAGCAATGAACATGTTTCCATATTACYTCCATGGCTGATGATTTTTCAGGATCATTCACATGCATGGACACCATTTAAGAGACATGAGTGCTGCAGTGACCACCTCCCTTCACTGTGCATATCTAAGGGCCCACTAATAGGCTTTTCTGTTAAGAGTTTTACTGTCAGCCCTTATAAGTCTTAAAAGATTATTGTGCAATGAGCTTTTTTTCCTATTAGTGATATGTCCAGCATAGAGCAAAGTCTCTCAAGCAAAAAAGTGAATTTTGCCTATAAATAGTGGGATAAGAGATGCATTTTTCCTAATTATTTCAAAGTCCTAATAATGTCTTTGTTATTGTTGCTGTAACAGAACAAAAATCACATCTGCAGTTAGTCCGGAACAGTCTTCTACATTTTGCTTCGAAGACAGACATCTCTCCACACCAGAAATGCAAAGCAAACTTGCAATAACATACAACTTACCCCTTGATTATAAGCTTCCCGTGCTTTCTCTACCAGCTCTTTTTGTTCCTCTATTTGTCCTTTCATCATCCACAGTTTGGGGAAGTCCTCGTAGTGCTTCAGGGCTTCCTCACAAAGCTCCTGGGCTGCAGCAATGTTTCCAAGCACCCATTCTAACTTCACAGACTTCATGAAGACCTAAGAACGAAACACAGTTGTTTTATCACCAGCAGCCATTGAAAAACCATTACTCTGTCAATACAGAGGGTTCTCAGTTTCAGATATTCACTGAAGCRTTATTGATTTGCTACTGTTTGAAGGGGAAAAAAAAAGTCAGAGGTAAATAATAGTGGGAACATAACAGTGAGAAAACCAAATGCAAATATTAAAAGTAGCTGGAACAATGTGATCAGACAATCTTTATCTCAACTATTAGCAGAAAGTTGACAGTTATGTAGTATTTGTGCAAAGAGCACAGCTTTAACAGCATACTCAAATACATAAATTTGAATTTGTCTGCCAGCTTCATCAGCACACCCAGATCTTCCTCCAAGGATGCTCACCCAAGGCTACCAAGACCAGCTTTTCTTATTTATGGCTCTAAGTTGCAGCTGATGTCCCACTAATTACAAACTAGTAAATATACCTTGCTGTTCTCAAAWGTCTTTCTTTTAATGAGGCATGGAGGCTACAGCTGTGAGAAATAACTTACAGATGAAAGGCAGTTCAGCTACTCTGACCCCAGTCCTCCTCCTTCCTAAACTCCCCCCACCTATCACTCAGCAAGAGAGACATCAAGTCTGACGAGAAATTCATCCTCAGCTGTCCCAACTGGGCAGAAGCTCCCTGACTGACAGAGGAAAAGGACGATTTAAGGGATCAAGAATGAAGGACAAATTTGAAGGAAAAAGTCATTTCCTCATAACATAAATCAGATCTTTTCTCTTTAACTTGTTGAAGCTGTTTTCTACAAACAGCTGAAAATTGACAAAGTTTATTGTACCAGGTGCAACTCTGAAGATAAACACAAGAGTGTAACTTTAAACAACACACTAGCATTGTCATTAGCACTGAAAGCATAAGTTATCTGTTAAAGTATTTTCTCTCTTTTTTCCAAGGCACACTTTTTATGCGACAAGACCATTCTACAAACAGCTGTAAACTGGGAAATTCCTGACTTTTGCCATTTGGGCAAAAAAATCTGAAACCTTTCACTTGATCCTGGTCTTTTTTCCCATCATACCCTGATTTTATGTCGCAATTTGCTGGAGAAGCGCCATAGCAAAGCTGCCACATGCTTGGAAAGGCAATGGCAGGGAGCCATCTGGTCAGTCGCTGARACTGCATAACTGAAGGAACTCCTTCTTCTGCCTGGACTCCCCCATGCCAAGAGAGGTCTCATTCTCTCCTCCCCATCACACATCCTTACCCTTGCAGTKGGGGCACTGCTGCGAGCTTTTGCCAGCAGCCTCCTTGCTCTTTCATATTCATTGTTTTCTGACTCAAGCTTCACAGCAGCCAGCCAGATCTCCTCGCTGTTGGGGTTGGCCTGCAAGAACATAAAATGACAGATAAATGCATACAATGAATCAACAGCAGATTTAATCCTTCGTTTGATCCAGATTAAAATTGAAATCAGAGCTTCGTCAATCCACATTAGACATTTTTTTTTGCAGTTCAAGCTCCTCCCAATCTTCTTTGACCTTTGAAGTTCATAGAAATTCTCCAAAACAGATGCGTAATACAAAGATATATGCCAGTTTAGACGTTGGATGCTTCTCAGTTGTTGAAAAGCACTAGTGCTTGATCTCCTGAAATTTCAGTTTAAAAATCAAAAAGATCATATTCTGTCACAGTGAGACCCTCGTTTTATTACCTTTGAACAAAAAATAAATAAAAAAATAGAAAAATCTTGAACTCCCTGTTCAGAGAATCCCACTACTCCAAAACAGGTCATCTCAGTGGCAACCATGTTAAGGAGTCTTCAAGATGGTTTAAAAAAAAAAAAAAAAAGCCAAAATCAGATTTAAGAAATAAATATCTTTATCACCTACTTCAGGAGCAAATAATTACTGTCACTCAGCTTTTGAGGCCTCACTCCCAATGTTAAAACCGTATTGCTCTGCTCATCTTTCAGTGCCTGGTGGAAGACTCCCCTCATTTTGCTATGGATTAGTGGTTACACATAGTGTAGCGACTTCATTATTAGGGCAGACCACCACTCTTTCAAATAAGCATTTTCAAAGAACCCATCACAAGAGGATTCTGATCCATGAGTGGGATTTGTGGGAGCTCAGTAAAATTAATGGTTTGTGAAATTAGGAGCCCGCAGTAGCACTATTTAAAGGAGTAGTACACTCTTGCTTCCAACTGCCCCAATTGAACATTTTGCCATATAAAATAATCAAAGAACAGCTGAAGCCCTCTCATTTTAGAAGCCAGCAGGAATCAGGTGAGCATCCACAGAAAAAGCTTACAGTCTGATCTCTTAACAGTCCTACTAAACACCATCACACAAGTCTAACATACCCACCTGGAAAGCCAGGGCCAAAATGCTTCTGGCTGCTGGCACATCTCCAGCCAGCCACTTGGATTTGGCTCCCATGAGCCAGAGCACTTCTGCTTTGGGACAGTGAGCAACAGCTCTCTGCAGAAGAGCCTCCAAGGATTCTCTGAGACAAGAAAGAGCAAGTTACAACCATTCAAAACACTGCCAAATAGGAGCTCTCACACACGGTTTCCACTATCACTCAGTGTTATAAATATTGTTGCAAAGTCCAACATTGTAAACCTTGGTAAGTCGTTTCATAACAAGGAGAGGGTGAGGTCTTTTTTTCACAAGAGTTCTGAAATCAGGGCTCCACAAACAGCTCATTGTTCAGATACCTTTGTTTGAGAGCTTCTGCGGAAAGACCCTACATAAAAACATCTAATTTGTCTTGGAAAGAGCCATTCTTCTAAACAAACTCAAGTAGAAACTGGGACAGAAAGTTTTTCAGAATTATTACATGAAACTGGATTAATCTTACTGAATTTTTTTTTATCCTCTAGAAAACATACTTTTAAGCAGCACAAAGGGCTTAAACGCCAGCCACCATCAGGAAATGTACGAGCAGGATCAAAAGGGGAGGAAAAAAAGGGCGAGGGAAAGAAACTCACTGTCTGTAGTCACTTAAACATACAAGCCCTGTTGGCTTTAATAGGGTCAGTTCCACCTGCATAAGTGGTCTGTTACACAGAAACTTTGGGCAGAAAGTTCCAAACGCATCTGACAGAGCTTTATCATAAGCTTTAAAATAAGAAGATTGAACCACAGACATTATAACAGCAGTCTTAACTCAGAATCTGATACATACTCCCAAGATGTTTAATCAAAAAAATGTCAGAGATGTTCAGACAGCTTCAGTGATCTCAGTTTATTTATGGAAATTAAATGAAACACATGCTGTATTTCCAGGTGGTTTGTCACTCTGTATTCCCAGAATTTTTCCAGAAATCCACTCTAAGATGAGAAGCCTTCATTTAAAAAAAGTCAGAGATGTTCTGACCATAAGAAAGTCAGATCCACAAACACCACGAGCAAGGTTTTCACCAGCTGAACCAACTTTGCTTGTGCAGCACAGAACTTTGATCCTGTAGCTTTTTGACCTGCCCAATCTACTATACTGTAACAAGAAGTATGAACCCCGCCATCCAAAGATTGTTCAGTACACTTACCTAGTTCCATGGTTCTTTTCAAAGTAAGCTGCTCGCAGCCACACACTTTTCTTGCTCGGGAAAACTTGCAAGGCATAAGCGTAAATTGCTCGGGCACACTCCAAAGCATTATGAGCAACACACTGAAGAAAAACAGATCAGAATTAAGTTAGTCTAGGGTTGGACCAAAATGAAGAGTATAATAGAATGACAAACACGTAATTCAATACAGAACTGAACAGTTCTGATTAATATACGAATTAGGGTATTACAGGTAACTGAATAGCAATTACTAGTTTTAGAAAATTCCTCTCTGCTTCTTTTTTATAAAATATACTTCTATCAGAGCATAAGCATCACTGGCCTTTCAGTGGGACTGACTCACAGGAAAACTTGAAAAATTATCAAGACATTGTAAAGGCTCTCAAATGTTTGCACTTAGTTTTTCTACAGACAGAACTATAAGCACTGTAGCATACGCCCACCTTCTGTAGGAAGCCTAATTCAAGGCTGCTGAAATGAGCATTTCTCCTGCTGAAATATAATTTACTTTTTAGTGCATGTTCAAACTACTTCCAAAAAGCAAAGAAAGCTTGGTAAAACTTTGTAAAAGTCCTCTGGTCCACTCTTACATTAACTCTTGAGCCACAGTGTTCACGCTTTCAAGCTCAACTCCAAACTCCTTTGACCAGACTGTCATCTTCACTGACATCGCAAAAAGAGCAGCAAATAATCCAGCACAATCACCAACTTTTTTGCTTAGGAAAAAYCCAGTTCTGAAAACATCTCCACAATACACCAGCCTCCTAAGAGGCAAATTTGCAGAACTTTGGCCAGTCACATCCACTTTCACTGACAAAAAAACCATGTCATTTCCCAGGCATCAGTTCCATTTCCAATTCCCCCAATTCCCCCAGCTGAACATACACTGTCTGCGTCTTCCATCCAGGTATGTTTCCGATCTTCTTCCTCAATCCCAATCCCAATGACAGCTCTCATGATTGCTTGGCACGTGGCCACACTTCCAGCTTTATCACATTCCTCAGCATCCTAGAAACAAGAGTAGATCATTGTTCCTTTTGAGAAATCTGTTTAAAAGACATTAGATTCTGCAACAGCAACTCAAGTGCAAGCATACGGACACTGTGGGTCAGTACCATATTAAAAAATTACTCAATCATATCTTGCTTGACACTAGTGAGACTACACCCACTCTGAAGATGCTGTAGTTGTAAATACAGAAACAACCAAAAGTTGTTTGAGAAACATAGCTTGTCAATAACATCCACTGAGAAAGGAAGTGTGACAATGCATGACCTATCTATCCCGCCTGAGAGGTGTTGTCTTACCACCTCGCTGACTTTCCCTGGGCTGGGCTAAGCAGGGACTTCATGAATAAGAAAAGCAGCAAAGATTGGAGACGAAATACTCTTTAACATCAGAGCTACTGACCTTTCAGCTTTGGATTGATTCTCAAATCCCAGAAAGGGCTAAACAACAACTGAGATTAAACAAACATATGCTCAATCACTGTTAAATTACAGGTGCAAAGCCTCTCTCACCRAAGCACATATGGAAGAATGCTTTTTCCTGACGCAAAGTTCGTGGAAGGCCAAACATGCTTTGCCTAAACTTGTTAAAAAGACCTCTGATCAAGTAACTAATACGGAACAATTCCAGCACTGAAAAGGAACTTCAGAAGACAATGACAAGAGGTCCCCTCCTCCTTTTACATGAGAAATTAACCATTAACGGTTTTAGATTTTAACAAGAATATCCATTAAGTACTTTGTCCACTACCAATATTCCTTCATGTACCAAGCCAAGAACACTTTGCTGCCTTGACCCACTGTAAGTGATTTAAATAGTAAATCTTTAGTTTATGCTCAAGCATAGCAATAGAACAAATTCAGGAGGAAAGAGAGGTTTTTAACCTCAACATCAAACCGGTTAAATGGCAGGAGTCTAAGTGATTTACTAACTCAGGAAGCCCAAGCATCACAGCTTTCAGATATGATCAAAACACTATGAAACTCCTACTTTTGCAGTACAGAAAGTTAAAAATACAATAACCTGTAACAGTGGTTTGAAACTGCACAAAAGCAGTTTTGTAAATGTTACTGTAGAACATGGTTCCACGTGCCAGCTGTGACTACTTCGCACAGCCTCAGGACTACAGACCAATATAGGACTAAGAATATTTTCTGGCTACTGCAGATGCAACGTTTATATTGACTTCTTACCACACTGACAAAGACCTCTTTTGGCAAACAGGTACCTTTTAAGCCAGTAAGAACATATGCAAAAATACATAAATGCTTCACTAGGGGTTTAAAGCCTCTATCCTACTTAAGGCAGCAGCTGCTTATTTTCCAAGACAGAAGTAAACTAGACATTCCTCAGCTCAACACACAACAATGCTACTCCAGTGCACCACCTAACCACAGACTTAGTCCTCCTCAAACTCTGTAGTCTCACTCACTGAATTTTTACAGGAGTTAAAGCTCCACTGATAAACCTACTGAAAAATAACTGTTTCATGATATCTAGCACCAGGAGCCTTCAAAACTGAATTCAGATAGCTCAGCTTATCTGCATCTCTAARAGAGACCAAGCAAGCAAACACCTGTATCCATTGCTCTCTGTTGATTTCCACGCCATTAGCCCTAAGAGATGTGATGGCTCTGTCAATGATTTTCTCCACCATCTGAGTGTTTCCATTAGCTTCCTCCAGTTTGGCAGCAGTAATCCAAATGTGACGATCCGTTGGAATATTCTCACGGGCTTTGTTTAGGACTTTACGAGCATTCTCATAAGTCTCCAGTCTTGCCAGTGCAAGCCAAAGCTAGAGAACAACAAAGGATGTATTTTAGATTAGAACAAGGAGATGACAACACCTCAGTACAGCAGTATCAGCCCAGAAGAAATAAGAAGTTTTATGCTGTTTGCTACAAGTTGGCAACTGTCCTCATCATGTAGCATAACCAGGCTGCAGAACACCTATGCAGAAACAGCACATCCAGAGGTTACTACTGTTCTTAAAGTTAAATCTTACAAGATATTATCTTCTCTTTGCTCAGCAGCTGGACTAATATTCTCTGTGCAGATCACCTTTTAAACAGCTGAGCTTAAAATTTTTTGGTTCAATGTCTCAGAAACAAATAGCATTGTTCTAGGTTCCCTAAGCTGCACATATGCTTGGTTTCAGAACTGTCAAGGCACTAAATATGAATGCAAACATGGCTAATTGGCTGCCGCAGGCACAGCAGTGCACAGGCCTAACTAACATAACAATTGCACAAGAAAATGAGCCATATAATGACTCCAGACAATTAACTTAGGAGAAAAAGAACACAGTCCACTACTTATCACATTCTTCTGACCGTAACATAAAATGTCTGGTAGAAAACTCAGAGTACACTACCTGCCTTTCGTTTCCAAAGTTTACCACTGTCCTAAAGCACTATATATGGGAGGTTGTTTTGTTTTACCTTTTTTTCAGAAACTTACTTCAACACTAGTTGGACAACATTCCACAGCCCGACTCAGCATGATCCTGGCATCCTCAGGTTCTTCCAACTCCACTGCTGCCTTCCACAAACGTACCGAATTTGGAACATGCTCAAGGGCTAAAGAGGAAAAACAGTTACGTGAAATGTGCTAAAGTTTACCAAAGAGAGCTATATTTTTCAAGGATGATACCTTAAAAGTTTTGCCCATCAAAAGAAACATAGACGAAGTTTTCTGAAAAATAAATGTGGGAATTACACTTGTCCCAAACAAAAAGACCTTTTTCCTTTTCTAGCAGTGACAGAAGAACAAACTGAAAAAAGCTAGCTTAAAATACTACTGGCACCAATATTTTTAATAGCACTATCTACATTATCTCTTATAGACTTCAACAAACGAGAACTTAAAAATAGAAAATAAAAACTTAATTTCAATTGGAAACAGGTTTTGGTGAGCCAAAGGCCTTCCTCTGCACAAACTACACCCTTTTGAACAGTCTCAAGTCTCAGCATGGTCAAAAGGAAATTCTGGACCCTGATCAATATTTTACTTCAGATGTTTTCTTAATACATACCAATCTAGTTTAAAATCCCACATATGCAAGGGTTCAGTTCTACAGTACTCTAGTAAAGAATTTTACATTCTTTACCACTTCCATGTCTCAGGAAACTGCATTAAGACGTATTACATAACCTGTACAAACACAGATCATCTGACAAATCTACAAAACTCTTATTCCAACTGATATTTTGAAACATATGAGCATATATGTGACCTTAAAAATTAGGGAGCCTAATAATGCTAGGTCTCCCTTCAGGGAGAAAAAAGTTTTTTTTTTTTATTTTAACCAGTAACAGCCCTTTTCCTTAATTGCTGAAAGCAACCCTTCACAACTGAGGTCTCTTATAAGCATCTACTGATGGCTTAACAGATACTGGTTTAGCTTTCCAAAGAGTTAGACTCACTACCCAAAAATAAAACAAAAGGATGCATAAAAACTTAAAGGTATCAACAGGGCAATGTTAACAACCCAACCCACAGAATTCAAAGCGGTCTCTCAGTAACCCAATATGGGTTCCATCTAACAAAGAGTCTTTCAGGCTTCTTTAATCTTGTCCAAGCATTTTCTATTCCTGGCAGAAACTTCATTCTCGGCAGATTTTGCTAGATGGGCTGTCCAAAGCATTAAACTCCAAACCCTCAGCCTGTCTTTTCATAACCTTGTATCTTAAAGTGACACTGAGAAATTAAACAAACTTTTTGCCTTTTGTTACTACAACTTACACAAAAGATAACCACACTTAGTGCACAATTAGTTTCATTGCTTCCATAGCAACGATACACAAGCGTGCTAYAGCAACAGAGAACAGAACATATCCTTCTTCAATAAAACTATAGGACCACAAGTATGGGTAGGAAGATGCATCTGAAAATATTTTGAAACCAACTAGGATCCTAGTCAGAGTTCTTTTAATTATTCCTGCAATGGCTGAGGCATACTGCTGAGCCCAAACCTCACAGCACATCTGAGCTTTACAGAAATACATCGAGTATTTACTAGTAGCATGCTCTGAGAACTGGGGCATTAACTGCTCCTCAGAGTCTGCAGCAGCAGGAGATTTTTCTGAAGCAYTTTAAGTGAGTTGTATCAGTCTGTAAGAGCTGAAAGCACCACTCAGCAGGACAGAGCACGTTTTCATAGATASAGCATTCAATTTCAACACCTCAAGACATATTTTAAGACACAGCTTGGTGTCTCTCTACTGAGACAGAGGCTTTAAAAACTCTAGAGGTTCTGCTGGATGGTAAGAATATGCACAGACAATGGACAGAACAGCAAAATGTATTATGGAAGACTGCACTTCAGTCATGTTACCTGGCATTCAGCCTTTTTTATTTTTGGATAAATACTGGGTTACACTGCCTGTTATCTCAGGCCGCGCATGCAAACACTTTCAAATGATCAGATTTCTGATATTTCCTAGGTAGTCTATGAATGCCATGAAGCTGACTGCTAACATACAGAAATTAAAAACAGCATGATAAATCATGCTCCATTCCACGAACAGCTTTGAATYGCAGCTGATATAGATAGTTCCAAAAACTGACACGAGATGTTTTCTTAGAAAASACAATGTTTAATGCAAAAGAACAGACTCAGTACTTAACACACAAGATGCTTTCCTGCACTAGCCAYACTCAGAAATCTGTTTCTGCTCATGTTTTTCTTGCAGAAGAACACATGGTTTCACAATAGCAGTGACACTCCTCAGAGGACTGCACAGTTCAGCCAATGAAAATTTAATAAGCAACATCATAGTTAATATCTGAACTCTCACAAGTTCAAGTATAACACCAGCAACCTTGGCACGCAAACCTTTTACCCATGTTGACACATGCAATAAAGAGGTCATTTCACCACAGATAAGCAATTTACATGCACTAGTAAGAGGAAGGAGGTAATTTATCCCCTTTGAAGCCATGTCATTTAATATGTGGACTGCTGCACAYAGACTCAGTAAAAGCATTAAATTCAGACTCTTTTCTCTGTCTAGATTAAAGTCACAAGAAATAATTGATACAATCCAATAGTCATGAAAGATTTAAACTCCACAGACGTGGGTGCAATAGCTTCAAGTAATCAAAGAATTAATACTATAGGAACCTGCAAGGAAGACCTGGATTCAGGGCAACAAAACGGAAGTGCTCTAAGGGATGAGTGTTTTAAGAGAGCATGGTTTTGGAAAAGTGATRAATTCCACAAAAGAGGAAAACCTCTGAGTGCAATAGAATAAAAGATGCAAGGTTTGCATAAGCACCACAGAAAGAAAACTGTTTGTCAGGAATACAGAAATTTCTATGCTAAAGTAAATCCCAAGGCCCCCCCCACCCCAAGACGAATGAGACAAGAACCCTGAGGCCTCTAAAGCTCCTCCACCAGAAATTATTGTGGCCTCTGCAAGCTATAGACAAGTTGGAAGTCAAACACAAAATCTAATAACCTTTCAAAAACATAGCATGAAAAGATCTGTAGAACACCATTTTCCCTTTATAGCACCACCTTTTAATTGTTTTCCTCTATTCCTCTAAGTTTGCTCAAGTTTGAATTGTTTTTAGTAAATGAAATAGCATTTTGCAATTGCTCAGCAATAGCAGCTTTCTGCCTTGGAGTTTCACAAGTACTACACGAACTCCAGCCTCACTCAACAGCAGCAAGTTCCATCATTAAGGCACACTAACAACTGCGTGCTCACCAAGAAGGCAAAAAAGAAATGCTTTTTAAATTTCRTGGCCTTGAACAATTTACAGTAGACTACCCACAGAGGCAGACTTAATGAAGGTTTTGTTCTCCTCATACACAGAAGTTCTCACCTTTCCTRAGAACACGTTTCTTTGCACGGATGTCTGTTTCCAGCTCCGCTGCTCTTATATATATCCGGACAGACTGTGGAAGGTGGCGGACAGCCTGGGCCACAACAGCCTTGGCTGTATCTCCAGGCTGCAGCCGAGCAGCTTCTAACCAAACATCTTCACTCTGTCAGGAAAGAGAAACAACCTTCCTTTGTATCAAAACAGGTACTATGAACAAGAACTTAAAATTAGAGCCYTTACATAAACCTGCTCTTTTAATACTACAGATAAGGAAACTGTATCAGRCTATATTTGATAAAAGCCTAACAGAAATGCTGCCACTTGTAATCACAAACTTTTCCTAAGGCTCTGCAGGAATCAGCAGGGAAGCAAAGCAATTCTGACCTTGGGGCACATCTCTGTTCCTTTCATGATGAGGTTCCGAGCTACTTGGAGTTTGCCAGTGACCTCCTCCAATCGGGCTGATGCTATCCAGGCTGGCGGATGATGAGGATTGGTCTCTCGTACAGATTTCAGGAGCAATCGAGCCTTCTTGATATCACTARTGAAGGAGGAGACAAAGGCATTAAAATTTTCAGTATGCTAGCAAACAACCCTCCCAAATCAGCAAGTGCTCTACAGCCAAATCTTCACAGTGACACTCAGACGCACAGTAACTATGACCTCAAACTTCTCCATACTGGGGACACATTATGTAAGCCATTTCTATGTAAACTGTCCCCAGTTTACAAAGAATATAGATTAACACAGCAAGGTCACAAAGACGACTGACTAAGGTGATTTTATTTTTTAAAAAAGTAATTACAGTTGGGCACTTGCAGTGGGAAGCCAATAAGCTTGATGCTAAAACTGTTGATGCTAAAACTTCACTTAAACTAACACTTGCACATATGGTTTTGACTTGAATAGCAATTCTTTATGGAAATAAGTGTCAGGCTTCAAGTTAGAGAGGTTTTTCAGCAGTCAGTCAAGCCTAAATTAGCTGCATGAATGTACAATTAACCAGATTGTTTCCTGGCTGGCAGGCAGCCACACATGGCCATCACTGTCTGGCATGTTAGACCAGGGACAGAATGGAAACTACTCTCACAATTAACATATCCAGGTCACAYCCTAAATAAATCAGTTGAAAGCATGCGCCATACCTCACGTTAAAAGAAATCATCCCCAAAACTCATCTAGCATCTTTTACAAATYCAAGGTAAGCTAAAAACCATCCACTCCGATTTCCATTTATATGCAGAAACRCAGCAGTTGTTAAAAGGTTAAATCAGCTAATCCTTCTTAAACTTACTTGATATCCCCTCCATGTGTGGGAATCATCGAATTCAAGTCTGTCAGATATCCTTTCGGATCCACTACAGTCTGGCCACTCACAGAGTCCGATACCTAGGAAAGTCAAGCCAGCACTACTAAAGTGACCACTTATAGTGTCACTATTTGTCTGCACACATTAAAGCATAGAAAGATGCTGCTGCTACACAAGAGACCTCCTAGATGTTTATTCATTACCAAAACCAAGGAAGGAGGAAAAACACACGGGCTCGTTACCTTTGTTTTCACTTCTAAAATTCAAGACTAAGGTTAAGTATTTTGCACCACTGGAAAAAAGAAAAAAAAATCCAGAAACATGCACCTCAGCTTTCAGTCACAAAAAGGCCTTGCAGCTCTGCCAGCTGAAGTCCAACTTTTTAGTCTGAACTAGACGTGAATTTGGGAGGATGTGAAGCAGCGGGGGCGGGGGGGAGGTCGAAGAAAAACAGTGCTCAGCAACACTTTTCAGGAGCATTTGGTCCTGCATATATCCCCATGTACRACAGAAGAAATGCCTCCCATGGTAAAACTACCAATGCTATTTGTCTGAAGTGTACTTCTGGAATGACAGTTTATTCTCCCATAATGACCAAGAATCCAGAGGCAAACTGTTGTGTCTCAGGAAATTCTGTAAGTATAGAGGACAAGATTCAGGGAGTAGGAATACAAAATTATTTCTAGGCACAACTGAGCTATATTTCATGTATCTAATGCCCAAAAGAATAAAAAGGATTTTAAAACTAGGCCTCAAACAACTGTATACCACCAAGTAAACCAGCCACAAATCCCACCTTCCAGTGTCCTCCTTACCTGGCTTAGCCTCATATCCATCAAGGTGTTCCTCGCTTGGCCAATCTTCCTCATATCCAATTCACCTGTCCCAGGTGTCATTAAGCCTGGTGTCATTCCTCCTGGATATGGAGTATTCAAACCCCCTGGATATGGAGTATTCAAGCCACCAAATTGCTAAAAACAAGAGAAAAATGTGTTCCAAAATCTCTTACGTAATTTCAAAAAGAATTCAAGCTGTTAGCTGATCTGCTCCTACTCAGCAGCTAGAGGATATAGATGCCAAAATCCCACAGGTACTTCTGAAATTTTCCCTAGTACTGATGACAATACAAGCAGAACAGTGGCTTCCCTGAATCACAACACAATTCTCACACAGGTGTTGCAAATCCATAGGGTATTACACAAGCTTAATCAAGTCAGTGAAATAGATAATGAGAAAGAAAATGAAAGATATGAGTACAAGCATTTAAAAAGAGCACATTTAAACAAGAACATCTATTAAGTCACACAGACACCTGGGGCCAATTCAGTGCCAAGCAGTTTCTTCTACAACCAGCCTGCGGCCACACAGCAGTAAATTAAATTACACACCTTACTGTCAGCTGAAAACAAAACAATTTTAGAACAAACTCCTGGGCAGAGCAAGCCATTAGGGGAAGCTAAGCTTTATTTGCTGTTCCATATTTGCAAAAATCTTCAGCTATTACAAAAATACTGATTATGCTCACTAAAGCTCTTATTACCATTCTACATCCAGAGAAAGACAAAAAAAACCATTTTCTTCCATATTTAGCATGAGATTCATCATCTTCCCCTCTCTATCAACCTCAGGTTTTGTCTAGCAATGGGAATGCACAGAAATATTCGAATAAGCACAGGAATTTAACACCCAGCAATTCTTTAGACAGGCTCACAAACTACAGCCCTTTTTTAGTTATGTATCTTTTTTTCTAAATGCCACTAACAGAAGGTACAGCTTAACCCTCATCTTTACTTATAAAGGATGGATCATAGCTTCATCAGGTTTGCTTTTAGGCTCACCGTCTGGCGGGGGTCCACAGAAGTGTGATTCTCCCCTGACTGCAAATGCTTTGCAAAGAAGCTATCGGGCACAGGAGTCAGTTTCTCGTAACGAGGATTCCTCTGACGTTTGTTCCTGGCATCACCAACTTCTGGAATACTTAGCCATTCTTCTTCTGTGACTTCTGCTAGCTTCCTCTATAAAAACATGAGTTGCCAACATTATTCATCTTAGAAACCTGTTCCTTTTATTTTAACTTCTCACATTCTTTTTTTTTCCTGAAATAATTACARACCCACTGAAAACTAAGCTCAAAAGATCATTTGTTTGTGTTTGTTTTCTAAATCTAGCATACCAAAGAATTAGGTGCATTTAATCAGAATTTGGTCTTAGTCCAGGCTGGAATTCCATACCAATTTTGTTTTTAAACTCAGTGCTACAAATACTCAGAATAATCTCAGTGCCTGCATCACTGAACATTATATTCTTAAGTGTTAAACAATAGAAGACATAGTTTTAACAATACATTTTATCTAATAGAATATTTAAATTCAGGAGATCCTTCTCAATTATTATTCTAATACTAACAAATTATCAGTCCCTTAAAGATGGGAGCTAAAAATGAGGACTAATTGAAATGGGGACTAATTAGAACAGTCATAATAACGCATGAAACAGCATATTACCAAAATTTGCATAGATTCCACTATGTTGCATATCCACAAGAAATGTGCATAGACAGAAAGAATCACTGCATTCTCACACGCCCCTACAAAATGGTTTATTAAAAATATCATACTTATATCAATTCCAAGCACATTTTTGAATACAGCTATCAATAAAGATAATATTGCTTTGTCATTTACTGCAGATTCCATCACCACTTTAATTTAAATGAAYGCTATTAACCGTACTATCTACAACTGTTAACCAAAAATCACACTGCGAAACGTGAGATAGTTTCAAACCAAGAACACTTTTCTTCCCTCTCAACAGAAAGTAATTTTAATTTAGAGAACAACTTGCATGCTTACAGACAAGATTTGAGCAAATAAATGCAGAACATGCATCCATCTCCCATACATGAAAGACTGAAGTCACATTTAAGAAAACATTCTTTCCTTACTTTCAAATCTGAGAACTGCTGCTGAATTTTGGGTCGTTCCATACGGTATTTTTCTATCTCCTCTTTCTCTCGTTGTTCCCTTAGGAAAAGGGGTACTGAAGTTATACTCAAAGTAACAACACTTTGTTTAAGGATTTGTGCAGTGTTACTATAGAAAAACATCTAATCAGAGGTAAGGCATAAAAAATTATCCCAAGTTTATACTACCATCTTCGTGACAGAAAAATAAATATTTCATCAAATAAGACTATTATAGTGTGAAACCTGTAGACAAAGCAATAAAAAAAGAAAAAAGTGACACTCACTGGTTTRCAAGGCATCTACATTTAGATGACTTTTGTAGCAATTTCTAGCATTTCACACAGTACGTAATACGTACATTAGCTCGGTATTTCCCTATATCGTCCTACTGAGTTACAATGAAGCAATCCAACCAAATCTACCACTGAAGAAAATAAGCAACAAGCACCAAGATCTGTTCAGGTTAAGTTGTGCCAAATATCCRTGGCTTTTACAGCAACAGTGTCTAAGACAAGACATTAAAATAAATAAACCCGGTATCTGCCTCAGAAAATATATTCAGCAGATAAGGTCAAAATTTGAATTAAAAAAGGGAAGTAGTAGAAGAAAACTCTGAAACCCAGACCAACTCAGAAACACTCCTTACCAGCATTGCAACTAATCCTACCTTCTTTCTTTTCTCCGTTCATCCATCCTTTTATCCAAAGCTGCATAAATAGCATCTGCTTCCTCATCATCTTTTTCATAGGGACCACTTGAGAACAGGCTCCCAGCATAYCCATTGAACTAAGAATAAAATAAACAACAATAAAAAACATAATCCCCACTTTAAAACTCTTTTTATGTACTTAGTACAGCCAATAGTCATCCAGAATAACGAAAATGCACGAGCAAAATATTTCTAGTAAGACTGTATTAGCTAARACATCCCTTAATATAAACAACTTTCTTCTACCACTACACAAAGGTGTTTATTGAACCACACTATTTCAACAGCAAAACCTTCTACTAAGCAATAAACAAGATGCCAGTATATAAAAGCCACATTCTTCCATTACCAAAAAGATTTTATTACTAAAATCAAACAAAAAGAGTAACATAAGAGTTAACATCTCATAACAGTTAAGCGAGATTTAACACAAGAGTCTAGACAGACCACGTAAGACAGATGTATGTCAAAGGACAAGAGCTTAGATTTCATTTTTGCAGGAACATAGAAGATGCATCCCACAAAGTGCTTAAACTATTTTATTTATGGATTTCTTCCCAAGACTCTCTGGGCTCTRTATATATAATTAAACCACAATATATGGATAAATGCCAAAACAAAAATCTAAAAGCACTATACCATTATGTATAATGTGATTCTAAAAAAAGAAAAAAAAAGAAAAAAAAAAGAAAAAGAGAAAAGAAAAGAAAAAAAACACAAGAGAAAAGGAAGCACTGCAGCACTGTTAGCTGACTACAGGGAATTTTGGCCTTGAGTCTTTGGATAATCCAGAGTTTCATAGCAAGAGAGCAAGGAGCTAATGGGCTCMTCTTCCTCTACAGAAGAAACACCTGAAGGATTGCTATCACATCACCTCATCATAATTGGTGTCATTCAGATCTTCATCATCATCATCAGCTGTTTGATTCTTCTTCATTTGATCCCCAACAGTTCTTTTCCCTGGCGGAGCATGACGATCATCCACGGGGTCATTTGCATCACGGGCTGGGCCAATATCAGATCGGGTGGTGAAGCCTGTGGCTCTGTGTTGAAAAAGCAGTAGCAGCTATTTAGAGCACAGCAACACAGTAACTACAGAGTCTGTTAAAATTACATAAAAACAGGCAAAAAAGATAGTTTCTTTCATAGGCATGGTATTAACCAGTCCTCATCCCTACTGATCATAAAACCCACTGGAAACAACTATCCTCTTATAAGAACAACTTTATTTATAAAGACACTGGAAGCATGCTGTCCTGCTCACTCCTCTACCATCTGTCATCTTGCACTCAGAAACGTATTCTGTTTTGAGATGTTTCTATCAATGGCATGCAGCAAAAAAGAGGACGCACACCCTGCAGGTTGTGAGATGCATGCGACTGGGGTGGGGGGTGGGAGGGCAGAGATCAGGGCTCTTCAGAAGTCCCATTTCCAGCTAGTCAGCGCTTTCCAGGGCCCAACCTATAGGATCTGTGTGTCCCCATCCACAGGGACGGGCCATACCGAAGTAGAGACGCACGCAAATCAGGATGGGGTAAACCAAGGCGGGAACTCCGTGCCACCCAGGAACAGCTCCCCACCTCCGCAGGGTAAACCCTGCTGTCCAGGCACGGCTGACACCTGCCTCTTACTCCAGCCTCCCACCACCACCCGCACGGCCCCGGAGGCGACGGCTCCTACGGAGCCCCGGCTCGGCAGCGCCGCCCCCCCCCGCCGACAGCGCTCAGAAAGACCCTCGAACCAACGCGCGGGGCCGGGGCCGCATCTAAACACGCGCGGCCCCGCGGGACGGCGGGCGCGGAGCGCCCGGGGCGGATAAAACTCGAGCCCAGCGACGCGGGCGCCTGCCCCGCGGGAGGGCGGCGGGGCGCCGGGCCGGGCCGGGCCGAGTAAGGCCGCGGCGGGGCAAGGCGGCCC
>NW_028186534.1:12898721-12902732 GCF_003343005.1 Rhea americana
TTCAGGGTGGGGGGGGTGGGAGGGAGCCTCCCTCGCCCCCTGGCGCCCGGGAGGAAGCGCGAGCGCGGCGCGCATGCGCGCACCCTGCCGGCACCTGCGCGCGCGCCCCCGCCTGCGCGCGCGTGCGCTCACGCGCGGACACACACACGCGCACACGTGCACACGCACACTTGCACTTGTGCGCGCACTCGTGCACGCGCTCCGTGCACGTCCGAACATGCACGGACGTGCTTGGGCCACCTGCAAGCGTGCATGCAGACGTGCCCGTGTGCACACGCGCGTGCACACCCACATGTGCGTGCACACAGTGCACATCTGCGCACGTGCATGCATGCACAGACCTCTGCACACATGGCATGCACACATACACGTGTGTGTGTGCGTACCGTGCACGTGCACATGCGCACTGCACATACGTGGAATCCCACATGCCCCTTCGTGCATTTTACACGCGCTTTACACACRCGCACATATAAACACACGCAAGCAGATGCACGCACACCTGTTCACACAGAGGTGGACRTACTCCCACGCACGTCCCACACACTGGTTCCAGTTCAGACCCGGACAGCCGCGGCCGGGGGCGTTCCGCACACCGGGCCACCTACGTAACCCGCGGCCGCGGCACGCCGCTGCGCGTGTGCACCCTCTGCCGCGAGGCCGCCGCCCCTGCGGCACGCGTGCGCACGCTAGGTGCGTGTGCCGGCCCACGTGTCGCGGGGCCGGGGTGACCCAGCACCCGCACGCTTCCTCCTCATTTGCTTCTAATAAATGAGAGGGGCCTGACGGGGCTGCGGCGCGCCGGACGGAAGGCGCGCGCGCGCTTTGAGTCACTCGGATCTTTTCTCGCTGATTAATTGCAAACTAGCCGCTTCCTCCTTTGCATTCGCAGCTAAGAGGCCGAGCAGACGGCGCAGGCTTCCCCCAAAGCGGCCGCTCCGCCGGCCGCGCGGGGCTCTCCCCGCGCGAGGGCCCTGCTGCGGCAGGAGTCGGAGGCGAACTCGGGCTCGGGGCGACCGGGGACGAGGAATTCCTCCGGGGGCAGYGGGCCGTCAGCCCGGGCGCCCCTCCCGCTGCCGCCCGGCGGTGCCCGGCCCCCGGTTTCCTTCCCGGGGGGCAGAGGGGCGACGGCACCTCCCTCGCCCCCCTCGCCCCGCTCGCGCAGCCCGGCCGCGACTTGTCTTTCGATAGGACGTAACGCAGYGAGAAGAGGCACCAGGGCAGCGCGCGGCAGGAGGGGGACGTGTGCGGCGTCCGCCGCGGGGCTCGGCGAGCCGCCGGGTCCTCAGCGCGGCACTCGCGCCCCAGGAGTGAGCAGCGCAGGATCCGACCCGCCGGGGCTTCGACCAGCTAATAGAGAGCAGATGGAGCTGGCTGAACCTTCTCAACCGAGACGATTTTGGGCCCCCCCCCCCCCGAAAAAAAAAAAAAAAAGTTTGCAAAACACGTAATAAACTAATTGTAATTTCAGCCAAGTTGGGAGAGAAAAAGCCCCGGGTGGGAGGAAGCAGAGGATTTTGTTGGACATCGGTGGATTCCTTCCCGCTCACTCTGCCCGACCTTCGGGATGCGGACGGTGCTTTTAGCCTCGCGTCAGCCCAAACTGACGTCGTGCCCGGGCGAAAGGGGTCGGAACCGTGCGGGAACGGCGACATCGGCTGCTTGCACGGGCGTCATGTCGGGGCAGCTCACGGAGCCGGCCGGCGGCACGGGAGGCCCCGTTACCTCCCGCAACACTAGCGCAGGAGCGCGGGGCGGCTCGCCGCCCCTCCGGGAAGGCCTCTGCATCTGCCGCCGCCTCTAGCATCTCAGCACCCCCGCGGGCCGCCTTTCCCGGGCATGGGAACCCCGCGGGCTGCCTTTCCCGGGTGTGGGAACCCCGTGGGCCGCCTTTCCTGGGCATGGGAACCCCGTGGGCTGCCTTTCCCGGGTGCAGGAACCCCACGGGCCGCCTTTCCCGGGTGTGGGAACCCCACAGGCCGCCTTTCCCGGGTGTGGGAACCCCACGGGCCGCCTTTCCCGGGTGTGGGAACCCCGTGGGCTGCCTTTTCCCGCGCCCAGGAACCCCGTGGGCTGCCTTTCCCGGGTGCAGGAACCCCACGGGCCGCCTTTCCCAGGCGTGGGAACCCCACAGGCCGCCTTTCCCGGGCACGGGAACCCCGTGGGCTGCCTTTTCCCGCGCCCAGGAACCCCGTGGGCCGCCTTTCCCAGGCGTGGGAACCCCACGGGCCGCCTTTCCTGGGCATGGGAACCCCACGGGCCGCCTTTTCCCGCGCCCGGGAGGCAGCCAGCACGGTGATTGAGGAGGACGAAGCAGGGATGCCGGAGGCGAGCGAAGAGGCAGGCAGGGCAAGGCCGTCAGCCCCGATCAGAAGCAGCCACGCAGCGGGTTCGTCCTCGGTCCGCCCATGCTCGGCCTCGACCCTGCACGGACGAAGCCTGCAAACCCGCTACAGTCAGAAACTGCACCTAAAGGTGAAGTTTCGGCCACGTCCAGCTTGCTGAATAAATCTCGCCTCCTTCCAGCGTGCCGGCATCGCGCGCAACGTGCTGAGGCTTTTCCTGAGCCGAGAGGCTCGTTTGGCGAGGAGCACGCTCTTCATTGAACCTAGCACTTTTTCTGTTCATAAAATATCCATGAGCACAGCGCAGCTTCTTAGAATATATGTTCTCTTTCTTACTGGAAAGAATTAAGATATTACTTTGACTTTTTCTTTATTATTGCTATAAATCGATTACGGGGCTGGGAAGCGTGACTCACGCCGCTTCGCTGCGCGCTGGTAGACGGTGGCATTGTGTGTGTCCTCAGGCTGGATCAAGTTGCAAATTTACAATTCGCTTTTGGGAAACAATATTTAAAAAGTCTGCACCAAGAGAAAGGAGGYGACCGGGGCTACGCTCTCAAATAATTAAAAGCTGCTTTGAAAAAAACTGTGACAAGCAAAAATCCAATTAGAAATATATCTCTATAAACCTCCAAATGAAAGAGCTTCCACATTCTCAAGTCCCTCTTGCGTCCGAGGGGATACGTCTGAGGAAACAGCTAGCAAGTCCCAAGTGTTACTTCGCTGGTAAATCAGCTTCCCGGCCGGGAAGGGTTTCTGCGCCCCGCTGAGCGCCCGCGCGGGCCGGCCACGCGGGTGCAAGCTCGAGTTTCGCAGCACCTGAGCCAGCTCCCGCCTCGCGACAAGTATCAGCCCGAAAATAAATTACTTGCAGGCAGAGAAGATTTTCCTAATGCTAAATGTGGCCGTGCCCTGTCGCGCTGAGTGGCATCAATCACCCCTCGCCACGCAGGAGGTTTAGGCACGAAGCTGTTCCCTCCTCTGTTTCCCTGCAAACGCCACGACAAAATCAGTTAAAACCCTTTGCGCAGAATAAAGAGCAGGGGGGAAAAAACCTTCCCGGGGTTTTGCTCGCAAGCCGTAGGCTCGGGGATTTGGGGAGCACGGCCGGGCGCGGGCGCCRCGCGGCCCCGGCGCGGGCGGACAGCTGGCTCGCGGCTGGATCCGCTCCCTCTCCCTCGGCGTCTCCTTCTCCYGCCGACGGGAGGTTTCGCCGGCCGAGCGGCCGGGCGCTGCGGCGCTGCAATTAGCCGCTTTTCTCCTTGGACAAATAACTTCCGTCTGCAATCTCCTTATCTCCTCCTCCTCCTTTCGGGGCTGCGGCGGGAGGAATTGCCGCTGGTTAATTGCTTCCTTTCTGCTCTGCAAAACGGAGGTGCTGAATCGCCCGTTCTGCACCCCCCGGGGCGCTGCCGGAGGCAGGGCTGTGTCCCCCCCCCGCCCCGCGCCAGCCCCCGTGCCCTGCGCTTCGCCCCCAAATTTGTGACCTCCCTCATGCTCGGGCCGGTGGTGGCGGCAGTGCGGCGGGTCGCGTCCCCGCCGCCCCCCGCGTTACAGCCCGGGTTCGACACACGGACTTTTCCCCCCTGTTATTTAAATCCTGTTTGTTTGTTTTTTAATGGAGCGAAGCCCCGAATCGGACGTTAAAAGCGCCAAAGGCAGCGCC
>NW_028186534.1:12903205-12904300 GCF_003343005.1 Rhea americana
GCTGCAAAAGCAGAGCAAGGCCAGAGCGGGTGTGTGCTCGGCGCTCCCCAGCGATGACTTTGGGGGAGAATAAGGCAAATCGCAGAGCGAGGGCTGCACGCAGCCGTGCGGATTTGCAGCCCTCCCGGGGCGTCCCGGCGCTGCGGCTGGAAGCGCCGCCCCGAGCGCCGCGGGGACGCGAGCGCCGAGCCTCTCCTCCGCGCGCGCGAAACCCTTCCTGGAGGAGGGCGACTGCGACCAGAGAAACCAGGGGAAGCGGAGACCGGGAACAGGGCAGCTCCGATTTTTAAYAACAGCTTGGCGTAATCTGCACACATTCTTCAAACGGCGTTAGCCTGTTCCTGCCAAGAGCCCTGTTTAAACATATTTCTCTTGGAGGATTTCTGCCACGGCTCGAAAGCTCCGTGTGTAGACAGAGACATAAGAACTGGGAATTTAGGAGTAAGGGAAAATAGGTTCTTTCTTTATTTCCAGGCATTGGGTGGCTGCAGTAAGCAACGTTGCCCAAGCTTCTCTCTTCCAGCACTACYAGCAGGATGCTAATGCCGGGGCGGTGCGGGGTTGCGGGTATCTTCCCCTACTGCTGCCCGCGAGACGGTGCCGATGTTACACACGTGCATCAGCATCCCGCAAGTCCGAGTTTTTCAAGTCAGAGCGAGGGTGAGGGTGCTGCCCGTGCTGCAGGCTCGCGGGTCTCGCAGGGGCGGTGCTGGCGAGGCGTCGGGGCCGCGCGTGGGCTTGGCGTGCTGCGGCCCCCGGGGGTAGGGGCAGCGCGGACGCGCGCGAGCCGTGGGCCGGGCCAGCCGGCGTGCACCCAAGCACCGGATAACGGCAGGGCGCGCGGCGGTCCCGGCTCCGAACCGGGTGTGCAACCCAAGGCGGGCAACCCGGGAAAACGCGCTGGCGGGGCCGGAGCCCCCGGGGGAGCGGCGCGGCCCGGGGACGCTTGTCCCGCTCACCGCCCACCGGAGCCTCGTGTCGCACGGGCAGGGAGGAGCCGGGGAGCCGCGGGAAGGGGGGAAACACCGAAACTTCCCAAATTGGGGGAATTCGAGGAGTGGCGGCCGGGGGGCAGCGGGAGCGGCGCGGCTCGCG
>NW_028186534.1:12905485-12909377 GCF_003343005.1 Rhea americana
CCTCTATCCCAGGGGTCTACCCCCTCCATCCCCCCACGCTGCCCCCCATCCCAGAGCATGCCCACCTCCATGCCCGCCAGGCTGCCCCTCTGTCCCAGGGGGGCTGCCCCCACCTGCAGCCCCTAGCTTTGGGGGTGCCGGTAAAGCCGAAGGGGAGGCTCAGCTGGAGTGAGGGGGCAGGGCAGCTCCGGCAGAGCAGGGGCAGGGCAGGCCTGCGGGCGACCGAGCAGGGCAGGATCCCAGGAAGAGCCCGGTCCTAGGAGGGGAAGGCAGCTCACATCCGCGGAGAGGCTGCCCGGGGGCGCCTGGCTGCCGCYCTCGCTCCCCTCCGGCCACTCGCCCACTCCTGCCATGGGTGCTGAGCCTGCAGCGATCCCGTCTCCGGTGCTCAGGGACCAGCGAACCGGGGCCGGTGCTTCCCTGTGCCGGGCRAGCGTCGCGGGGCAGCGGGCGGCCGGGGTGCCGCGTCCCGGCCGGCTCTGAGCCCTGGTAGGCATCGGCCGCTGTTCCCTTCCCTCCTCCGTCCTTGGGAGGAAACGGCAGCGAGCGGTCGCAGGCCTGAGCGCCAGCACGTGCGGGAGGCTCTTGATTTAACCTTCACCAGCTCGGATGATGCTAGGGCCAAATTTGCCCCTGGGATAACCCTGCGAGGATTTATCTTGGGAATATTTCAGCTCTCTGGTGTCGATGCTCCTTTGCAAACGCAGTCGTGCGGCCAGCAGGTCTCAGGGTCCGGCTCAGCGTCCACACGGACGCCTTGGGGGTGACGGCTCCACGTTCTGCCTGCCCGGCGGGTCCTGCRGAGCGTCGCGAGGGTCCCGGGACCGCGCCAGCGCGGGCGGTGTGCCTGCACCTCGTGCGGCGGCGGCGGAGACCCGGGCTGAGCGACTTGCCCTTYGCGGCTGCGCTCCGGAGCGGGGAGCTTTGCTCCCCGTTCGTGTCCGTGGCGTGCGGAGCGGGCTGCCTGCACCYGCCGGGAGGGTGCAGAGGGGCAGCMGYGCCRCGCGGCCGCGGGCCCRGCGCGCTGGCCCGGCGCCCATCCTCTCGCTCTGTCATGCACCTTTCTGAGCACCCTTCCCCTCGCTTGGCCTTTAGGCACCGATGTCGGCAGCCTGCCGCGGAGCCGTCCGGGGTCAGGGCCCCAAGCGATGCTGCGAGCTCTTTGGCAGGGTCTGGGGGCACGCTGTGCCCCTGCCCCACGGCGTCAGGCCCYGCGGCATGGTGTCCCGCTGCACCCTGCCCCACTGCACCATGTCCCGCAGCGTTGTGCCCCGTGGCATCATGCCCCACTGCCGCGTGTCCCACGGCATCGTGCCCTGCAGCACCCTGCTCCATGGTACCGTGCCCCTTTGCACCGTGCCCCATAGCGCTGTGCCCTGCAACACCATGCACTGCAGTACTGTGCCCCACGGGATCATGCACTGCTGCACCGTGCATCATTGCACTGTGCCCCACAGGACCATGCACTGTGCCCTGCTGCACTGTGTCCTGCTGCACTGTGCCCCATAGTACTGTGCCCCACGGCACCGTGCCCTGCTGCACTGTGTCCCATAGTACTGTGCCCTGCTGCACTGTGCCCCACAGCACCGTGTCCTGCTGCACTGTGCCCTGCTGCACTGTGCCCCATGGGTCCATGCACCGCTGCACTGTGCCCTATGGGACCATGCACCGCTGCACTGTGCCCCATGGGATCATGCACCGCTGCGCTGTGCCCCATGGGTCCGTGCACCGCTGCGCTGTGCCCCATGGGATCATGCACCGCTGCGCTGTGCCCCATGGGATCATGCACCGCTGCGCTGTGCCCCATGGGTCCATGCACCGCTGCACTGTGCCCCATGGGTCCGTGCACCACTGCGCTGTGCCCCATGGGTCCATGCACCGCTGCACTGTGCCCTATGGGACCATGCACCACTGCACTGTGCCCCATGGGTCCGTGCACCGCTGCACTGTGCCCTATGGGACCATGCACCGCTGCACTGTCCCCCATGGGTCCATGCACTGCTGCGCTGTGCCCTATGGGACCATGCACCGCTGCGCTGTGCCCCATGAGTCCATGCACCACTGTGCTGTGCCCCATGAGTCCATGCACCGCTGCACTGTGCCCCATGGGTCCATGCACCGCTGTGCTGTGCCCCATGGGTCCATGCACTGCTGCGCTGTGCCCTATGGGACCATGCACTGCTGCACTGTGCCCCATGGGTCCGTGCACTGCTGCGCTGTGCCCTATGAGTCCATGCACCGCTGCACTGTGCCCTATGGGACCATGCACCACTGCACTGTGCCCCATGGGTCCGTGCACCGCTGCACTGTGCCTTATGGGACCATGCACCACTGCACTGTGCCCCATGGGTCCATGCACCGCTGCACTGTGCCTTATGGGACCATGCACCACTGCACTGTGCCCCATGGGTCCGTGCACCGCTGCACTGTGCCCTATGGGACCATGCACCACTGCACTGTGCCCCATGGGTCCATGCACCGCTGCACTGTGCCCCATGGGACCATGCACCGCTGCACTGTGCCCCATGGGTCCATGCACCGCTGCGCTGTGCCCCATGGGTCCATGCACCGCTGCGCTGTGCCCCATGGGTCCATGCACTGCTGCGCTGTGCCCTATGGGACCATGCACTGCTGCGCTGTGCCCCATGGGTCCATGCACCGCTGCACTGTGCCCCATGGGACCATGCACCGCTGCACTGTGCCCTCGGCTCCGTGCCCCACGGCACCGTGGCCCGGCCTCCCCAGCAGCCAGGCGCTGCCCAGCTGCCGCACTCCCTCTTCTATTTCTCCGGCGCCTTCTGCTTCCCGAACGCCCCAGGGTGCCAGTGACCCTGTGACAGCCGCACGTGAGACCTCCGCGGCTCCGCTCGTCCCCGGAGCGCGCCGACTCCTCGCCGGGCCCCTCCACCTCCGCGGCGCCGCAGCTGCCCGCCGGTGCCATCTGGCCGGCGGATTAGCGGGGAGCCGGCAGGAGGGAGAGCGGCGACAGCTCCCGGATCCGGCGGCGCTGCGGGTGGAGGCCTTCCGAGGGTGGCGGCCGAGCGTGCCGCGGGCAGGGGCCGGGGCGGCGCGGGGAGGGGGCCGCTCCCCCTCCCCGCGCGGGGGCCGGCCGCGGGCAGCAGGCTGCTCGCCGGCAGAAGGACGGAGGAGCCGCTCGGCTGCGGAAGAGGTGCCGGGAGCGGGGTGAGGGGGGGCGGGAAGAGGCCGGGAGGGAGCATCCCGCCRGGATGCAGCCCGGCTGCCCGGCGCTGTGCTGCGTCCCGGCCGTGCCCGGCTCGCGCGGCGCCCTGCAGCAAGGTGAGGGGCTCCGGGGCTGGGGTAGGGGCTGGGGTAGGGGGGGAGCTGCGGCGCGAGCGGCCAAGGTCGGCGGCGGCTGTCGAAGCAGACGTCTCGCGCGATGGGTTTGCGCCTCCGTGGGCTGCCGGCCTTTCCCCGTAGGCGAGGAGCAGCGACGGGGAGGCGGCACCGCCGGCAGCCGCGCGCCGGCTCTCACCGCCCTTYCCTCCGCAGCCGCCCGCCTCGGCTTCTGCCGCAGCCTCCTGGAGCACACGGTGTCCGCCGAAAACCTCAGCTACCGCCGGCAGAGGAACCCGGGCAGCAGCCTCACCTGGCACGACGGCCGGAGCCAGCGGGCCGAGGGCGGCCGCGCCGTCAAGCTCCTGCGGCAGCCGGGCACCGAGGGCTCCCAGGTACCCGCGGCGCGCTCCCGCTCGCCCGCCGGCGCCGTTTTGCCGGCAGCAAATTCCTTGTAACGCCTTAAAGCCCTGCTGCGGTTCGGAAAGTCCCGGAGCCGGGTTTGGAGCGTTTCGTTTACCGCGTTGAATTCTGCGCTCCGTTGCATTAGCGTGCCGTAACGCGCCGGGGAGCCGTTCTCCCGTGGGGACGAGCCTTT
>NW_028186534.1:12909832-12919994 GCF_003343005.1 Rhea americana
GCTCGGCTCCCGCGGCGCGCCGGCGAGCAGCACCGCGAGGACGGCAGCCCGGGGGGAGCCGCGGGTTGGCGGCATCTCGGAGGGCTGCGTGGGTAAGAGCCGCCGGAGACTCGCCGATAATTCTGCGTTTGATGTCGAAAAGCGATCGCTTTGCGCGGGCGGGCTCCCCCCGGCGCCCCCGCTCCTCGCCGGCGCCCGCTGCTAAACGCCGAGCACGCGGGAAGGGAGCCCCGGCGGGGCCGCGTCCGGGGCGCGGTGACCGCAGCGTGTCTGGAAACCCTCCTGCTGCGCTAATTATCCCCGCTCCTCCGTTAAGCATGCCTAATTAGCCAACGCTCGCTGGCGGGAGCCGACCCTCGGCACCTGCAGTCCGAGCGCTCTCGGCCCGTTGAGCGCCGCCGGGTTCCCACGCCGGCTGCTGCTCCGAAGGCTGCGTGTCGCTCCGGCCCGCCGGCACGGCCCCGGCCCCGGCCCCGGCAGCGCGGCCGGGAGCGTCCCTGCGGCCGCACGGGGAGGCAGCGTCCGTGCCCCCCGTGCCGCTCTGCTCGGCACCGCCGGCAGCACCGAGCTCCGGGGCTGCCCTGGCTCCTCGTGCCCAGCTCCAGGCAGATCCCTCCACTCCCCTGCATGCTAAAATAATAAAAAAAAAAGAGAGAGAGAAAAGAAAAGAAAAGAAAAGAAAAGAAAAACGTGGGCTTCTGCATTCCCCAGCCTCGTTTCGTACCCTTGAGGCTGGACGCCTCCCTGGGAGAAGAGGACTAGCTGCTCTCTGCTCCTGCGGCACGTGGCATCTTCTCCGCCTCGTGCCGCGCGCAGTCCGGGCTGCGGTGGCCCTGCAAGGCTGGAATCGCCGTCGGGCTCCTGCCGCCCTGCGCCCTGCGCGCCCTCGGCCCCGTCCCGCTGCCCATCACCAGCGCCGGGGCAGCGACCGCCTGGGGAAAGCCTCTCTCGCCCGTATTTCTTGGGGGGGATAAGAGGATTTTTGCGCAGCCCGGTCCGGCAGCAGCTCCCAGGAGCTTTCCCACGCTGTCCTCTCCCGCCAGACGTGCGTGCAGAAAAACGAGGCGAGGCCGTGGGCAGGGGTGCAGAGGCGCCCGCGCCGGAGGTGCCCGCGCCAGGCGCGCGGCCGCTCGCGCCCGTCCGTGCGGCCCGGYGGCGCCCGAGGCTCGGGGCAGCGGCTCGGAGCAGGGCTCTCCGTGCCCAGGCCTCTCCCCCTTCCCGGCGCGCCGACCTCCTGCACGAGGCGTTTGCCTGCTCGGGGTGCCGAGCCCCGCTAACGCCCCCCCGCTCTGTCTCCCGCTCCCCGTCTCCGCAGGGCCGGGCCTGCGAGCACTATGGCATCTACCACACCAGCCCCACGCTAGGCAGCCTTAGCAAGCCGGCGGTGCTCTGGACCCAGCAGGACGTGTGCAAGTGGCTAAAGAAACACTGCCCACATAACTATCTCGTCTACGTGGAGGCGTTTTCCCACCATGCCATCACAGGTACGGTGCCGGCTCGTGCCGAGGCTCCTTCCGCCCCGCTGCTCCGGTCCGCGGGACGAGCAGCGGCAGCGGATGCTCGCGCAAAGCCGGGGCGCTGGCGAGGCAGGGAAACAGCTCTGCGGCCGCGCGCGTCCCAGGTCGCCGCCGCCGCCGGCTCGGGCAGCGCTGGTCCGCCGCAGCAGCCGCGGTAGCCCTGCAAAACCCGGTTTTGCAAAACCCGGGCAGGRACGCTTCTGCCTGCGCGGGGGGCACGGGTTCGACTGACCGAGCCCAGGCTCGTCTACTGAACGAGTCCAGCCTTGAGTCCATGATAGGAGTCGTCAGAAGCAAGGTCTCAGGGACTGCCCTCGTCCAAAACCCTCCGCAGTGTGTCAGGAGTCTCCAGAGAGCAGCAGACAAAAAAATCTTGAATGCTTTTTTCAACCAATTTCAAACTCCCCACTTCAATTCCATTTTGCAGTGCTCAAAGCATCTTTAGAGGGTTGAACTTGACAGAGGTTTGCAGATATTTTAACCYTGTTTCCCCCTCATCTAGATATCAGCAAATAGGAATATTTCTATTTCTAATACCAAAAACCTTTTTGCAGAAGAACAATTTCCACCCAACGGGGATAAAAATTGCCCACGTCCCCTTCCAGGCCTGAATCCGACTGCAAACCTGGTGCCCTGAGCGGCCGTAGCTGTCGGAGCGGTTCCCCCCTGCACCGTGGCTCTTGGCCCGAGATCCTGGCTCGGAGCCTTGCCCGGTGCCGGTGCCGGTGGGACGGAGAGGGGCCGGGCCGGCGCGGCGCGGCGCGGGGAGAGGCTCCCCGCCAGCTGCTCCCCGTTCTCGCTGGGCCACCGCGGGGTGTAAAGACGAAGGTGAGGATTTCCAGAAGCAGAAGGATTCCCGACACCACTGCTCCCCCGTCCCGAACGAGCGATTTAGCTGAGAGCGACTCTCTCGGAGAGGCTCCGAGCGGCGGCAGCCGCCCGCGGTCTGCGGACTGCCCCTTCCCCGCCTGCGGCGACGCAGCTCCGCGCCCGTCCGGCTGCCGCGGGTCGCGAGCGCGCGGCACGGCCGCAGGCTCCGCCGGCGCCCCGACGGAGCGGGTCGCCCCAAGAGAGCGCGCCCGGCCCCCGCATCGCGGCGAGGTTTGCAGAAGAGCTGAGGGAGAGGCAGGGAGCGGAGCTGCTGGATTAACCTTCGGGCACGTACGCGCGCCCGCGGCCAGAGCCGGGAAAGGAGGGTGCAGATCGCGCCGTCTCCCGGCAAATCCCTCGCGCCTGCGGCTGCCGGCGGCCCCAGCGCTGCCCGGCCCCGGCACGGCGGCGGGGCGGGAGCTGCGCGCCCTGCCCCGGCCTCGAGCCCCGCAGCRGTGCTGCGGCACTAATGCGAGAGCTCCGCGAGCCCGGGCACGGCGAATAAAGGAAGCATTAGCAAATGTACGCTGGGAAACAAGGACAAAAGCCGGTTGAAAAACCCTCTTTTAATAGCCCCTGGACTGGAGGAGAGTGGTTTGACGGCGACGGTGACGGCAACGCTAATGCGTTCTGATGGGTACCTCTAATTTCCCCGTGGCRCTGCCAGCCTGCCCCGGCGGAGACGGGGCACGCGGGAAAACATGTCCTGGTGCGGGAGGTGGAGCGGAGAAACGGCAAGCTCCCGCGCGCGGGGGCAGCTTACGTGATCGCCGGAGCCGGCCCCGGGTTTGGGCCCTCGAGCCCCCCACCCCCGCCCCCCACCACCGGCTGGCGATGCCGCCCGCGCCGCGGAGCGAATCCCTGCCGCGGGACAGCGGGACGCAGCYGGAGGGCGGCGAGGGCGCTGGGTCCGTCGGGAGCATCCCGCCCGCGGCCGCCGGCAGAGCCCCGCGGTCCGGCTGCGCCGAGAGCAGAGCCGGCAGAGCGGCCAGCGCAGGCGGAGCCGGTCGGCGAGGCGCCGAAGCAAAGCCGGCCCGCGGGGCGAGAGCTCTTCCCCAGCTGGGCAGCGAGCGCTGATTTAAGCTCATCACGGTGCAGCCGTTCCCTTCCCTCGCTGCAGCAGCCCGAGCCTCCCCCAGGAGCGGGGCAGCGGCAGCAAACGGGCTGCTTTAGGATCTCATCCCTCCGCCTCTCCGTGTTCCCGGGGCGGGAAGGTGAACCAAGCTCAGCTTCTCCGCGGCGCGTTAGCGGCCACGTGCCCCTGAGCGGCGGTGTGTTCGGCAGGTCGGGCGCTGCTGCGGCTCAACGGGGAGAAGCTGCAGCGCATGGGCATCGCTCACGAGTCGCAGCGGCAGGAGGTCCTGCAGCAGGTCCTGCAGCTCCAGGTGCGCGAGGAGGTCCGAAACCTGCAGCTGCTCAGCCAAGGTAGGGCCGGCGGGAGGCCACGGCGGGAGAGAGCCGAGCTCCGTGGGGGCTGCGCCCCGGCCTGCGCCCGCGCGGACGAGGAGAGCCGTGGGCCTGGCCCGGGCGGCTGCCAAAGCCTGGGGACAAGCGTTCGTCCTCTCCCAGCCGCGCGCCGCTGCCGCACGTGCAGCCGGCGGCGCTCGCGGCTAGGACGCCTCGCGATGCACGGTCTGAGCACGGTGGGTTCGGCGCCGTCCGGCTCCCCGGGCGCGAAGGCATGTTGCGGCATTTTGCATCGGAGAGGCGGGGGACTCGCTGCGGCTGGGGCTGGGGGAGCCCGAGCGCCGCTCCACCGGCTGCTCATCCGCTTCTCTCCTCCTCGTTCCAGCTTCTTTCGGCAACGTCTCCTAGCTGATCCCTCTGTTTGGCAGATTGTACCGACACTGTGAACCGAGCCCCTCTGGGATGCGCCGTGCACCACAGCTACGGAACCTGAATCGCACGCGTGGAATACGGAGAGACAGTTCACACCGCTCCGGGGCTTTTCTCCTTCTTCTCCTCTCTCCCTCTTTTTTATTAATATATTTCTGTGCAGAGATGGGATGCTTTCGTCAGCAGATATGGCTCCCGGCTGGCGGGAAATCAGGAAAACGGCCACCGGGACAGGTGAACTTTTGCCCATCTGAGCTTGACCATTCACATGGAAAGAGACCGCCAAAAGGAGCCGGCGGCAGGCAGCGCCCGGCACTAAGAACGAGTCAAGCACGGTTATTCTTGGGACGGATCGGAGCCGTGCACAGGAAGGTGAAATCTTGTGCACACGAGTGACCTCCCGTGCCAGCTCCGGACTCTGCCGGTGTCCGTACCTCGGAGCTCGTTTAGGGAGCTTTAGGTTTCTCTTCGGACCGGGCTGTCTTCCAGCGTCCTCGGAGATAACGTTAWCGGCAGCAAATAAGACGACCCGAGCGGCCCAGGGGATTAAAAGCAGGGCCAAGCCGCCGGAGCCCGGCTTCACTTCGCAAATTAAAAAAAAAAAAAGGAGCTGAGTCACCGACGCCGGAAAACGCCGGGCCGCGGAAGGCGAAGCCGCGGGGCCGGCGTCGCCCGCGGGGCGCTCGGCGGTGGCACGGGCCGGCGTTCCCGTAGCCTCGCGGCTCGCCCCCCCTTTCCCCTCCTGCATCCAGCCCCCCGTGTCTATTTATGAGCCCTCCGGCCGTTCACCCCCACACACTTTGTAGAGCTCCGCACCTCGGGCGCTGCGCAAGGAGCCGGGCGCGAATCCCCCCCCCAACACCCACCCGAGGCAGAGCATCCTGCACCCGTCCTGCGCCCCCACCCCGTTTTAACCCCTCCCGCGCGGAGCTGCCGCGCTGGGGGGCTGACGGCTGCCGTTTCCCCAGCCGAGCCGAGCCRAGYCGAGCCGGCAGCGGGGAAGGAGGCRCGCTCCCCAGGGTTTGGGGCAGGGGTGGGCGCTCCGGCCCGGCCCCCGCCTCCAGCTTGGGCAGCGAGGGCAGAGCCGCGGGCCGGGGCGCTCCAGGAACGGCAGCTCCCGGAAAAGCTGTGGCCTCTGCCGTGCCCCCGATTCCTGGGAAGCGGGCGCCTGGAGCCGGGGGCCGGGGCCAGGGCCAGCTGCGTGCCCAGCAGCCTGTCCCCTTTGCTCTTAATAAAGCAAGAGACTGTTATTTTCATTTTTCTCTTCTTCTGGCTCTTCCCGTGGTTTGAACCTGCGCCTCAGGTGCTCCCCCCTGCCCAGCACCGGGAAGCTGGAGCGGGAAAAACCAGAGCGGGAAGCAAAGGCCCTTGCTAAGGGCAGCAGCTGGGTAGCTAAGGGTAGCAGGGACGGGAGAGGGGGCTCGCCAAAGCCTCCAAATCCGAGTGTCCTCCCACGCCTCCCATTCCTTCCACGGGGAACGAGAAAAGCCGCGGAGCAGCCCGGCACGTGCGAGCGGCGCGGCCCGGCCCGGCCCGGCTCGGCCCGGCCCTCTCTGGACAAGCGTCTGGCGCCATCTAACGCCGCCGGCTCGACGAGCTCGGGGGTTTTCTCCGCGCTCGGCGTTTTTTCCCCTGCAATACGCAGGGAAAGGCGCTGCGAGCGCGGAACACGCGGGCCCCGCTCCTCCTCCGAGAGCGGGGAAATGCAGCGGCCCCCGCGGCGGCGGCGTGCGGAGGCTCCAGCGGGGTTTTCGGGAGAGGGGGGAAAAAGAGAAAGAAAGAAAGAAAGAAAGAAAGCCCGACATGGTTGCACGTGCGAAACGCATGCCTAATTTGCCCAGGTAATTACTGAGCCTGGCTTGATGACAGAGATACCTCCAGGTCTGCGGCGCGGCTGATTGCGCCTCTCAGGCAGTAAATGATCCCTGTTCCCCAAACATTTAAATTTATGCACGGCTATAAAGAGACTCAGATCTCCCTGGCTACCCCGGGCTCCGAGGCCGCGAGCGACCAGCGGAGCCGGGTGCGAGCGCCCGCGTCGGGGCTCCGCTAAGCCGCCCGGGGTGCATTCCCGTGAGTTACGGCACCTCCGGTGGGGTGAATCGAGGCTTCCCGCGCAGCCAGGCTGCTTTTGGCGACGGCCGGACCGGCTCGGGGACGTGCCACGGCCCATGACGGAGCCGGGCAGGCGCCTCCTGCRTTAGGAGGTCCCCGCTGCTCTTCCGAGGCTAATCAATCTCGATTCATTGCTAATGAACTTGAGAACAGCGGCGGGATGGATCAGGTGCCACTCAGGGCGAGATAGATAATATAATTAAGGTTTCCTCAAAGGTCCCGTCTCTCTTACCTTGTTAATTAAGCTGATGCAGGGCACTCCATGCAGCATGCATAATGAGCGGCTGCTAACAGACTGCTGCTGGGAGAGACCCCGGCTGCAGCGCTGCGCAGGGCTGCGTGGTGCTGCACGGTGCCCGGTGCTGCGTGGTGCATGGTGCTGCACAGCACCAGGCGCCGCACGGCACTGCACAGCGCTGCACGGCGCTCAGCGCTGCACGGCGCTGCAGGGTGCTCAGCGCTGCACGGTGATGCGCAGCGCCCAGTGCCGCCCAGCAGGCAGTTCCCGGAGGAGGGTGGCCRCGGCGCAGGGCCACGGCGTTTCTCACGGGCCGCCTCGCTCAGTGCGTCAAGGCGGCATCGCTCCTCACCACGTGGCCTGGGCTCGTTTTTGGTACTTGCACCCTTGATGGTGACTTCCGATGGAGARCTAATGGGCTCTTAATAACGGTGACAGCTCCTTTAATTGGAAAGTATCGGAGCAGGGACAATTGCTTCATTTCCTTCTTTTTTTTTCTCCCCCTCCCACCCCTATAATTTCCTTCACACTTTTAGGTTCTCATTTGCAGCTCCTAGCTGGCCCTGGGGTGAGATGCCCCCTCGGAGCCAGGAGTTCTCCGGCGCGGTTGTGGGTGCGCGGCGAAGCCGAGGGGTGTGCAGGCAGGGGGGCACCCCGGGGGGCTGCACTCGGTCCATCATCGAGGACACTGATTGGGTTTGAGTTTTGGGGTTGTTGGGTTTTTTTGTTGTTTTTTGTTTTTGGGTTTTTTTTTTTTGCAAAGGCAATTAATGTGGTTTTAAGTAAAAACCTTAAAACCCCCAAAAATGAAATAAGCTGCTTTTGGTTTTCCCAGCAGATGATATGTTTCCTCAAAGCCGACGGAGATTCGGGGTTTTTCGTGCTCCTTTCAGTTCGGTCGCTGGCGGGGCGGCTCTGCTGCTGCGGGACCGGCGCCGCTCTCCGGGCAGCAGCGGCCGCTCCGTTAAGCCTCCTTCTCTGCGTTTCAGCCATTTTGCTTTCTTGCTATATCTAAAATTGAATCTGTTCGGATTTGCTCTCCCTCGTGCGCGCTCTCGCTTTTTTTTTTTTTTTTTTTTTTGCTTATGTTTGCTGAGCGCGTGCAAGCGCAGGGGAGGGGAAAGGGAAAAATCAGCATAATTCACAGCTCGCGCAGTCGTCTCGGGCTCCGATTTGCAATCGCGGGCCCGCGCGGCGGGGCGAGCGCGCGGCTGAGGGCGGCCCGACGCCGCTCTGCAGACCGCCAGCGATTTATTTCTCTCTTTTTCCCTCCCCTCTCCGTCTCTTTGTTCCGATACCCRTGCGTGCGGCGGCGGGGAGCCGCGGCGCGGGGTTCGCACCCCGCCGAGGCGAGCCGGGTGCGCGGCACCCGCCGCCGTTCCCGCGCTCTCCCGGCCGGCCGCGGAGCCGCCCAGGTGCTGCCGGCGGGGATAAAGCCGGCGGAGGCGCGGGACGTGCCCGGCTTGGTGGGCAGGGGGGGGATCTCCGCGTTCCCTCCCTCCCCGGCGCGGGAAGCTCCCGGGCCACGGCAGCACCGCTGCCCCTCTGCAAACTGCCCCGCTTCCCCGCTCGCGTCGGCGAGCCGCCGGCTCGCTCGGGCAAGCGCGCCCTCGCCGTCCGGGCAGCCCGGGAGCAGCAGCCGGGGCTGCCGGCTCCTGCCAGACGTTGCCTCTCCCAGCACCGGAGCTTTTCCTGCCGCGGGTGCTCGGCTCGCGGCACCGGCGCTCCCTGCGCGAGCGGATGACGCCGGCGAGGCTTTTCCACGCCGTTGCAACCSGCCGCGGGGCCGGCGCGCGGGGGGCGAGCGGGGAAGAGCGCTGCTCCGCATCTGTTCCAAATCTGCTGTTCTTCTCAAGTTCGTTGCAAGGCCTGAAAATAGTAACTGTGGTTGCCTTTATATTACGTTATTTAAGAGTTTCTGCAGCTCAACAAGCCCGCGGGCGGCCGCTTTCCAAGCCTACGTCCAGCCCCGGCGGCGGCCGGGCTCCCGTGGCCCCGGAGCCTTCGGAGGCGCCGCCGGGCACGCGAAGCCCCTCGGTGCCTGGAAGGGGCGGCCGGGCCGGCGGCACGGCGCCCACCGAGGCTCCCGGCGCTCCGCCGCACGCTGCATGGGGGCAGCAGGCTGCGCCCGCGCTCCCAGCCCCCCGCTCGCCCCCCGCTCCGCTGCTGCCCACACCTGGCAGTTAGGCAGAGCTCTTTGCACGCTCTCGCCGCAGACATTAATTACGCTCTTTCCCCCCGCACGGAGACAAAGAGAGAAATTGGAGGGGGGGGAACTCCCAACTTCCTTTTCTCCCAACTTCCTTTTTTCTTCCCCCCCCTTTTTTTTTTTTTTTTTTGCTTCACTAATGCAATATCTGCARCCGCTGGCGGCAGAGCCCTGCAGCGGCGGGACGGGGCTCGGCACCGCAGCGCCCGGGGCCCGGTTTTTCCCTGGCAGAGGGGCTTTTCTGCAGCCTGTTCAGCCTGGAAGTGGAGGCTGCTCAGTCCGTCGGACTTGGGGAGCAGGGGAAATCAGACGTGAATAAAGCCGGGAGCCCTGCCCTGCCCAGGCCTCCTGGGCTGCACGGAGTTATCCGAGCTTTTTGTTCCGTTTCGGAGGCGTCTCGGCGCAGCGCGGTGGCCGGGGGTGCAGGCTGGCCCGGGGCAGGGTGACGGCTTAGCTCCCGCCTTGCAAAACCCGGGAATTTTCCTTGCAGGAGAAGGCACTAAGGGAGGATCCCACCCCGCCGCTTGCAGATCGGGGCGCTGGGAAAGCCTCGGAAGAGCCCGGGGCTGCGCGAGGTTGGGATTAAAGCTGGGACCGGTGGGGTTTGGTGCCCGCGGGCACAGGCGAAGCCGCTCGCGCACGGACCGTCCCGTCCCTGCCTGTCGTCCTCCGCTCCTCGCGGCTTCCTCCGGMGGGGAAGGAGGGATTTGTTCTCCCCAAAGCTGCTAATATCTCTGCGCTTCGCCCATGGTGGGAGTCTGCATCCGACTGCAATGGACCCTACGGAAGGGGAGCGCCAGGAGACGTTCCCACGGACGCGGCCTCCGTCAGCGCGGCACCTCGGCCTCGCTCGCGATGCGAAGGGAAAGGCTGGAGCAGGGGAGCCAGCGAATTCCCCCCGCCCGCGCCTCGCTGTGCCCCCCGCGCCGTGAGCCCAGCGGGCCAGGGTCGGGCCGGCACCCCGGTGGCTCTGCAGGGCCTCGCTGCTCCGACGCTGCCACGCGGGATGGGACGGGCTGGGACAGGATGGGATGGCATGGGACAGGATGAATTGGGATGAGATGCAACGGGCTGCGTGGGCTGGGCTGSGACAGAACAGGATGGGATGGGATGGGATGAGATGCAACGGGATGGACTGGGCTGGGATGAGACGGGATGGGATAGGACAGGATGGCATATGATGGGACAGGATAGGATGAGATGGGCTGGGGTGGGGACGGGGTGCGAAGGAATGGAACGGGATGGGACGGGATGAGTCAGGATGGGGCATTATGGGATGGGATGAGACGGGGAGGTGGTGGGATGCGAAGGAACGGGGATGCACTGGGACACGATGGGATGGGACGGGATGGCACGGGCCGGGCTGGGATGGGATGG
>NW_028186534.1:12920913-12966815 GCF_003343005.1 Rhea americana
GCGGGCGGCCGGGGCGGTTGATGGGACCGACGGGCCGGGGAGGTGACGGGCCAGGCCGGGGAGGTGACCGTCGAGGGGACGGCCAGGCCGGGAGGGTGACAGGCGGTGGCACAACCGGGCCAGGCAGGTGACGGTCAGCAGGACAGCCAGGCCGGGAGGGTGACAGGCGGCGGCACAACCGGGCCAGGCAGGTGACAGTCAGCAGGACATCAGGCCAGGCAGGTGACGGTCAGTGGGAAGGCCAGGACAGGGAGGTGACAGGTGGCCAGGACAGCCAGAACAGGGAGGTGTCAGGTGAACGAGGTGACAGTCGGCAGGATGGCCAGGCCAGGGAGGTGATGGTTGGAGGGACGGCCAGGCCARGGAGGTGACAGGCAAACAGGACAGCCAGGCCAGGAGGTGATGGTCAGACAGGACAACCAGGCCAAGAGGTGATGGTTGGCAGGACAGCCAGGCAATGGAGGTGACCAGTGGCCAGGACAGCCAGGCCAGGGAGGTGTCAGGTGAACGAGGTGACGGTCAGTGGGAAGGCCAGGCCAGGGAGGTGACAGGCAAACAGGACAGCTAGGCCATGGAGGTGACAGGTGGCCAGGCCAGGAGGTGATGGTCGGACAGGACAGCCAGGCCAGGAGGTGATGGTCGGACAGGACAGCCAGGCTAGAGAGGTGATGGTTGGCAGGACGGCCAGGCCGGGGAGGTGACAGGCAGATGGGACGGCCAGGGCAGGGAGGTGACAGGCAAAGAGATGGCCAGATTATGGAGGTGACGGGCGGAGGGGTGGCCCCAGCAGGCCCGGAGAAGGGACATCTGGACCAAAGGCTGCATCCTCTCGTGCTGGGGACCTCTGGACGAGGGGGCACTGGGGACACCCTGGTCACTGGCCAGCACCTGCTGCCACTGCCTTGAGGCAGAGAGGAGACCTGGGGCGGAGGGGGCAGGCCAGGTCGGGGACGCCGCCGTCCCCACCCGGAGGGAGCGGGCTCCCGAGGAGGCCGGGCGGCAGGGGGGATCGCCTGAAGTTGCTGCTGCTCATTGTCTGCTGCGTTTGTGCGTGCGTGTGTGCTTTCCCCATTTGCTTTTGTGCTTGGGCTCGGCGAGGGGGAGGGACTTGCTAATGTGTTTCAAACAGAAACTTTAAACCATCAGAAGCTTCACCCACGCCCAGAAATAGTCACTTGGCTGAAAGACAGCGGCTTTATGCTGTTTTTACTTGATGAGAATTATTTCCTTGAGAAGCGCCTTTGCAGGGGGATGTTAAACGTGGGAACTAGCAGCCCCTGATTTGTGCTCGGATTTTGTTCCTTGCCTTTGCTCTTAGGAAGTGTTTCCTAGTGCATAACCTTAGAGTCCTCGTGCTGCAGCTGCAGTTTCTGTCTCAAGCTAGCCAAAAGGGTAATCGGCGCTGAGAGAAAGCAGATCCTCAGGTACCGGGAGAGCAGCTGAGATCAGGGAGCTTTGCTGGTTTCCATCGGCCACGGTGTCCTCCTGTTGTCCCTCGCTGCTGGCCTTGGCGTGCCATTAGCTCCCGCGTTCGGCAGGGCAGGGATGTGCTGGTCGCTTCCTGTTACGGCCTTACCCACCCTGAGCATCACCACCGGCCGTTTGGAACCGWTGCTAAATTATTAACGATAAGTGGAGCGCATCGAGTGGTGCCGGGGCTGCGCTGCGCAAGGCATGCCCTCAGCAATGGGACCTGTGCAGGAGTTTCAGCTGGAGAACTTTGTGTCCAGAGCCCGCCAGGTAATTTTTCCTGCTCTGTAGCCATATGGGTTTGCTGGGGACAAGGGGATCCCAGCAGTCCRTAGTGGATGGGATCCACCAGGATCCAGCCTGCCAGCTTAGCTAAAACGGGCAGCGCTCAGGTACAGCTGTCTGTACCATCCTGTAGACTTTATCCAAGGTAAAGGATGCACATTTATGCGTGGAGTTATTTCCCTTAATACTAAGTCTGTGTCAGACTGACCCAGATCTCCAGGCAGTCACYGGGGTTTCCCCAACCATTGCTCAAAGTCCTGGTTCGTGCGCTTACAGCTGTGCCTGGCCAGCAGAGCTCAACACCGYCGTAGAAGTGGTTTGTAATAGAAAATAGCTTGTCTAGGAAAGCGAAGCGAGTGTGACATTAGCGGTGCCAGCGCAGGCCGCTGCTCRTCCCTGGCTGCCTCTTGTGCTGGCCCTCTACTTTTTTTCCAGAGYGGGAATGGGATGCTTTAAAAATGCTATCTCTCACTTCTGCTCCAGGTGCCTCGAGCCAAGCCGGAACGTTAATCCGTGATCCCTGCAGTGGTTTGTGCGCTCCCGCTGCATCCCTGGCTGGTCCRTCCCTCACCTGCTGCCCTGCTCCGATGGCACGAGCATAAGGTGCCCTCGCACCATGCACAGTAAGGACCTGCTGATATCTTTCTCCATCCCACCCCCGCCATCCCATAAGTTGCAAAAGAGTTTTAACTAAAATTTAACAAAAGCATAGAAAGGYGCAGGATGTAATCTGTTGTCTGGTTTCAGCGTGTCTTAGGCAAAAATGAGTGAGAAGTTTGGACATTACAAAAAACAATGGGCTGATTTCTGCTCTTTGGCTCTGGGGCGGTTCCTCCGGGATCCCTGGGGTTGTGTCGGTGGTAAGGGAGTGGAGTTTGGCTCTTGCTAAGTGGTTTATTTGTTTTTATTTTTCATTTAGCCAAAAATAAAGAGGGAAAATTTTCAAAGAAGTATTTGGTGGGGAAACAAAAGAAGTTCARAGCATCCTAAGCTGGCCAGAAAGGGTCTCCGTGAGGGGATAGATGTGTTAAGGGGAACAGGAAGTGATTAGCTGTGAGAATAGGGCTGAGCTGAAGGTACTGAGTGTGAGTGTCGTTTTTGGAAGGGAGTGTTCGAGGTGGCGATGCTCRGCTCCTGCCACGGCTCCTGTAGTTTAGCTTGCACTGCCCTTGGGTGTTAAGTAAGTAAGTAAATAAAGTAAACAAGTAAATCCATGCACAGCCTGGCCAGTCCCTGCTTCTGCAGCATCACGCAGCTTGCTCCCTCTGGCATCTTCCCAGGCAGCCAGTGCTGGGAGTCCAAGTGCAACCAGGCTCCTGGCCACCAACTTTAAAGGCAGCGTTCGCCCAACATGTAATTAATGTGATCTTCCTTAAAACTACCCRAATACTTGCAGTGTTTATGTTGCAAATGCAGATTTTTATGCTCTATAGCATGTCTAACTACAGCCCTGCCTAGATAGACAGGAGCGCAGTGCCCCTGAGGGYGTGCACCCGCTCCGCAGCTCTGCCGCTTGCAGGTGACTATCTGCGCCGCTGGGCATGTCGGGGCTCCTGTGAGATCTTCATCCCAGTGTTGCCTTTCCTGTCTCTSCCTCTCTCTGGAAGTGTGTATGTAGCCAAACAAGTTAAATTGCAGAGCTGCTGTGTTTAGGCACTAGCCCAGGTTTGATCAACATCAACTGTGTGAACTTCCCGTTGGTTTTCACCCAGCTGTAAAATCATCAGAGATGTTGTCTTCTTCAGCTTTCAGCTAGCTTTTTTTCTCGAGTCTTCTTTCTTTCTTTCTTTCTTTCTTTTTCCCTCTTCCTGCAAGTGATTTGACTGTGAGGAGAGCTGAGAGAGAGCAGAGGGGTTAGGAGATAGCAGAGGAAGGAAGGGGGACCAGAGTGCCTGTCTCAGTGTCTGACAGAGCAGGGACAGTGCGGGGGACCTCTTTGGCCATGCAGATGACTTAGAATCCTAGATTTTGGCATTTCAGAATCACCACAGGAACCAYTTCTCTGCTTACTCTGGAGACCAGCAGTTGTCCCTGGGAATGCACCAGCAGCTGGGGTCAGGAGCTGAGGTGTCCTGTTTAGCTTAGATGGGAAGACAACCAGGCATMAAAAAAGGTCATCTCTTGCTCAAATGGGGAGACGACCAACTGTAAAAAGGCTTTCCAGGCCTCTGGTCTCTCCAGCCACATGCAGTTGCCTCAGTTGTGGAGATGGTACCGCTCCTTCTCTCACCCCTGCAGCCAGGCTTGTTTGTTCAGACCAAAAGGTTGTTGAATGGTTTGTAGAGAGCCTAGCGTCCCTCGGTCACTGGGCCTTCCCGATGGTGCTGGCAGACAAGCTGTAGCTAATACATGAATCTCCTACCAAAGGAGCCCAAATTAGCTGAATAATGATTTCTGTGTTCAGCACCAAATGCCAGAGAACCTGTTGCCAAGACTGAAATTCTCATTTGATCCGATTAACCTTTGTGTCCGTGCAAACAACCAAATATTTGTCACCAGCTGAACACGTGCTGGAGGGTTTTGCCAGAACTTCTCAAAGCATCTGGTTTGCACATGACAGGCAGCGCAAATCTCCCCGGCACAAGGATGCCCTTGTGTCCCGCGTGGTGGTGGCACAGGCGGTCAGTGTTGGGGTCTTGCTGACTCCTGTGCTTGGGCCCTTGACTTGCTTCACAAGGCCATGCAAGCRCGCTACCACAGCAGGCTCAATCGTTCCTGGGCCCTGCGCAGTGCTGTCCTCTGCACGGTGGGTTGAAGGAAGACTTGTTTGTCATGTGCTCTGGGCATGGATGCTGTCACACCAGCCAGCTCCTCAGAGCGCTGAAATCACTCTGGTTGCAATGTGTAGCGTTTTCTGAGCACATGCTTGGCACGCCAGGGCTGTGGCTTTGGCTGGCTTGAGGCTGCCGAGCAGCACGGTGGCTGCTGCATGCTGCAGTGCAATGCCTCTTTCCCCTCAGTTGAGTTAAGTGATGCAAACAAGCAATTTTGTGGGAGAGTTCGTGGGCGAAGAGTCAAATCTGTGTTTTTTAGAATGTGTCTGTAGGGGAGAGAAGTGCAAAGCCAAGGGGAAGAAAGCACCGATTGGCGCTTCCCTTAGACGTGCTGCTGGGCGCCTGGCTAAGGACTGGTGCTGTTTCCTCAATGTGTCCTGTCCCAGGTCTCCGGGCCAAAAGTGGCCACGGTTATCAACAAAGCTTCCCTCCCAGAGCATGAAGCTCTTGTAGAGGTCTGGAGGACTCCTTTCTCCCTGGTGCCTGGGGCGCAATCCCCAGGGCCTTACTGCTTTTCAGTCAAGGGGAATGTGGTGTCCCCTGACAGCCCCCTTCATCAGGAATGCCTTAGCTTGCGTTGTCTGGACRGGAGGAACCACAGCGGTGGCTGGCAGACCCAGGGGTGTGACGGGAGCTCACTTGCCGTGCGAGACGGGAGTGAGAGGAAAAGATACGCGGCTGTGATGGGATTGGCTTGCAGTTGTTTGCAGCTTGTCGGAGCGTTTGAGCACTGAACACCACGGCTTTGAGCAATACAGGCTTGTGGGCAGCCTGATTGCGTTTCTAGAGAATTACTGCAGGCCCCAGGGGAGTGAACAGGCCTTGCCACTGCTGCTGCACCCCAGAAGTCCAAACAGGCTGTTGGCTCGGGGCAGAGCTGTGCAAAGAAGGACCCACGCAATATGAAGGCGACTGAATGAAACGCTGCAGGGAAGGCTCTGATGCTGGCCCCAGGAGAGCGAAACCTCAGTGTCCATGAATGTCTGCCTCTCTTGTCTTGATGGTGGTCCATCACCTGGCTCTTGGCTAGCAAAGACTGTGTCACACGCAGCAAGGCTGCATGTTGGGCTGGAACAGTGCTATCCTCCTGCAGAATCCCCTCAGGATCTCAATTTTTGCACCTCTTCCTGGACTCTCAGTTTCTGTAGGGTCTAGGAGCGGGGAGAGAAGGGGACAACCTTCCCTCAGAGGTGCTCTGACCACTCTGCTGCATTTGGTCCCGATAGGATGGGGACCTTCATCTACTGGGGCTGAGCAGCTTGTTGCGTGACCACAGAGCTCTCCCATGCATGCCACCCAGCCTGCTTCGTTGCAGATCGTGAGGAAGGGGGAAGGCTCCATTCCTTAGTTTCTCTGGGAGGTTGATTTGGCACCATCTTCTAGATCCCAGTGAGGAGTTGATTTATGCGTTAGAGAACACAGTAAATGTCAGTATAAATAGATAGTCATCCTTCATTCTGCCCCCTAGATTTCAGCTGAGTTGTAGACACGGGGCAGGGATTTGGCTCCCTTGGTGTGTTTGGCCTTTCCAGTAGAAGCTGGGACAAGGCAGGAGTTGTGGAGGATTTGAATCCATCTGCTTGGTCCTAGCAGTGACCACAGCTTGTCTCTCCAGAGCTGAATCTGCCATGTGCTCCTCCAAAATCACCAGTTCTCAGACCTCCAGGAAATTTCATCTACATTTTAAGAGGCATTTCCAAAACAGAAAGACACGGGTGTCTTCTGTGAGGTGGCTGGACGTCCTTCGTTCCTGTTGCATTGTAGCCAAATGGGAAGAAGTCAATGCCAGCACATTCAGGTGACTCATTCTAGCCGACAGTTGCTCCTCCGCTAATTTGAGCATGACAGAGTTTGGGCTTAGTGTGCATCTGAAGATACTTGGAATAAACTCAGGCGAGATCCAGCCGTGCTGTGGGCTTAGTCCTGCAACCACTGAAGTTGAGAGGTTGTTCTGCTGCCCGCTTCTGCTGGGAGTAAGATTGGGCCTTTTGCGATAATTTCTTATGTTCATTATTTATAGAGAAGCCAAATTGAATTATTAATATGGAAAATTTAGATAACATTAACAATTCTTAGTTTATAACAGTTTCCCATTAATAAGGAAAATTGGAAATTTATCACTACATCTGCTCATTAAAACTCACTATTTTTTTTCTTTTGGTGTTTTAAATGAAAGCATAGAAATAAACGAAGGGGAAAAACCATTTATTCGTTAGTTCTTTGGCTGAAGCCAGCCCATAATTTTTAATAAAGTCTTTGCTGTTGTATGTGKGGAGAAAACCAGCCTGTAATGAAAGCAGCTTTTCAACCATGTCTGTGGCGTTGCTCAGCCATATAACAAATACTTAGAAACGCATCCTTTTTCTTCTCTTTGTGGCAACACTTTAGCTGTCCACTAGTTTAGTAAGTCCCCTCCCTACCCAGCAGCTCTCCTTGCTTTCAGTGTGTGTTTTTCCCAGCTCCGTGGAGCTGTGAGTTTTAACATGTCCCCTGCCTGTTTCAGAGATGGCGGATTCCTATGCCTGTAAAGGTGGAAGGAAAACTGCAGGGTCAAACAAACCCACCGCGAGCAAAGAAAGCAGGACAGACACAAGGATAAATCCACCGGCAGAGATTTCCAAGCTTGGTAAGGAACGGAGTTTTCTTTCTGCAGAGGTGAAGGGAATGGAGGGGACAAGGTACAAATGCTTTGGATCTCCTGATGCACGTGAGCAGCTCGGTGCAGCCTCAGCTCCGTGGGTTTGAATGAGCAGGGTTGGATGTGCTGGGCCATGAAAGCTCCAGGCCCCTAGACCTGTAGGGAGCTGCTCCCTGGAAACAGGGAGTGCCGAGAGGGGAGGGAGAGAGATGATCTCCCTCTCTAGAGGGGCGTGCATCTGTCTAACGAGATGGGTGTCTCGCCGTCTACTTATCACGTTGGTAGCTAAGTGTTACATGAAAGGATGGAAAGGCTTAAACAAGTTGAGACCATCTGCTGTCCCCCGTGTCGCGTCCCCCAGGATGTTGGCTTGCGAGCATACAAGCCCAGGGGACCAGCTTGCAAAGGGTTGTCACTGATGAATAGCTGATTTCTCTATCCAGGAATTTCTGGGCCCAAGGAGATTTTTCTCCTGTCTACTTATGCCGGGCAGATCTACGTTCTGAGCACAGAAATGCTCTGGCTGCCTTCACCCAAGCTAACGAGGCTGGCAGCTCTGGATGCTGCGGGGCAGAGCTAGAGCTGGGGCCCTGCTGCTCCGGGTGCGATTTCACTGTGTTTGGGCGGCTCTGGGCCTGAGGTTTAGCCAGTGCCTCTTCACCTCTCATCTTCCCAGGCAGCCAGGCATCGAAGTGCACAGAGGCTGAGGTTGACGGGACGTAGGCCACGACGCAGCCTGGGCCCCGCCAGCTGCTCGGCGTACCGTCAGTCGCTGCCCTGGCCCAGCACTTGCACAAGGTGGGAGCCTGGCTCATTTGAAAAACAGATTCCAACGATGTATCTCAGACTGGACATCCAAAATCCGTGGCCTCCTGGGGAAACTTTGCCCTAAATGTTTCCCAAATTTTGCTCTTACCTTGAGGCTGTTGCAGCTGTAATTGTTCCCAGAGCAGTGATTGCTACAGAGAATGAACTACATCTGCCTGCAGTGTAAATATACCTGGGTTTGGGGGATCTTTTTCCCCTGTGCTACATCCTGTCAGCAACTTTAAAGGTAGAAAAGCCTTCCCTTTTTCAGCCTTTCCTTGTGATTTAAGTGGACATGATGGAGGGAAGAAGTTTCATTGCTCCTACTAGGAAAGTGCTGGAGGTGAAAACTTTTAACAGGGTTCACTTTGTCAAGGGAAGTTAGGCTTAACTACGCAGGGGAGAAAGGGACCTTCCTCATTGTTAATTTGCTGGCCCTGCTTGAATGTTGCATCCTGGTTGGCACAGGGAGTGCGTTTTCCATGCTGTACTTTTGGTCTTGGTCTGGAGAAGCAGTGAGTRTATAGGAAAGCCCTCCCCAGTGGCCGCTTTTAGAGGACCTGTCATTTCTATCTTGCTGACTCGATGCACGACTGTGGTAACCGGCTACAGGGATGCATGGCCACGATGCAAGCCGAAAAACTGAGTGCAGTCTGGCTTGCCTATAAAAGGTCTGGGTTTTGCGCTGAGCGCGCTGTGGTGCGCGTTACGTGCCAGCACAGCATGTACTCGCACCATGCTCGCTGCAGCTGGCCTTGCGGCAGCAGGCTCTGCACTGGCACATGGCAGCACCAGGAGTGCCGGTGCAGATGTGGGAGAGGAGGGAGCGTTTTCTSCACTCCAGGGCTTTCCCATCCCAGTCCCTGCAGTCCCCACCTGGCCACTGAACRAGGATGTGAGGGGTATCTCAGCTGGGAAGTCTCATGTGCTTCTCTGCGTGAAAAGTCCACAAAGTTTTGAAGCTTTTGCAAGTTGTGAAAAGCAGAGGGAGAGCAGAGCTGTCACTGGAGCATCCAACCATGCTGCATCCCTGCACATGCTGAGTTCATTCCGGAGAGAGTGGCCAATGGGAATGGAGACCCGCTGTTCTGGCTGCTTTGGAATATTCTGAACTTGGAGTATTTTGAAGCATTTTGGAGACGAAGCTGAAAAAAAAGGAGGAGGAGTAGCAGGTAACTGCAGTGTTGTGAGCCTTTGTGATTTTTTGGCAAATGCTGTGTTACTTGGTGTTTTTCGTGAACCCCAACTCACGGAGTCCAAGGATGTGCAAGACTCCCACTCCCAATTCAAGCAGAAGGTGCCCTCACTTCCACAGGCATGGAGGAAAAGCCTGAACCTGTGGTCTGACTGAGCCTGAACTTAACAGTGAAAAAAATGCAAAGGGAGCCTGTGATGAACAGAAGCCTTTTGCAGAAACTCTGGAAGGAGTTGAGTGAAGCCCTGCAAAGATTCACTCAGAGCTAGCATGGTCCAGGCGTAAGCTTGTAAAATTCTCCTCTCTCCTTTCATAAGGGCCTTACATTTTGGGGCAGAGCAAAGCAGGGGAGAGCCCAAACCAAATGGGGAATTCTTATGACCGCTATGGGAGGCAGTGTGTAAAGCTGGAGAGGGATTAAGCAGCATTAAATACGTGGTTGTGAACGAGTTTCGTCTAACAGCTGCAGGTACCTGTTGACACGCCAACTGGCTCTGGGTTGCTGTGGTCGTCCTTCTGGTTTATTGTAGCTCTGGGGCCCCACTAGAGCAATGAGGTTGACTTGCAGAGGGGAAGGTAAATGGCTTTTTAAGGACTTAATTTATATTCCATAAAGGTCACTGCTGTGTTGTACGTGAACAGTCACGTCTTGCCAATGAGGCCTTCTGGGTGAGTGGGATTCCCAGAGGATGCAACATCATCAAATGATGCTTTTATGGATATCAAAGCAGAGCAAACCAGCTGGCACAACTTCAGGGGACTGGAAATTAAATTGTCTTGTTTGCTATTTTTCCGCTGGCTGGTAGGGCAGAAGGCATGAAAAAGGAGAGAGCRTGTGTTTTTGGCAGTGCTTTTATAGGTAACCTGTTGGCTTTCTGTTTAACTTCTGCCACTTGTTCCAAAAATCCTGCCTTGGCTTCTGAATACGGCCGGCAGCAGCCTCAGAGCTGAGCTCCGGTTTCTCAGGAGCTGGAAAGGTTGCAAGCAGTGCTGCTGGCCTATTCTTTTTATCTGCTTTTCACCAGGGAAGGCTCTTTTATAGGTTGAATTGATTTGGGTTTTTTAACCTAAATTACCCTCTGCTAGCTGTTTTGGGGTTTCCTTTGCAGGGAGGTTTYTGGTTTGTTTCTGATTTTGTTTTTGTAGCAAATGGCTTTTATTCCTAGGCCTGTTCATTAAACCTTCAATCTCAGTTTTAGTCATCCGTACACATAGTTTCCGTAGGCCATTCGTATCCGTCCAGCTTGGCTTTGGTTTACAGTGACTCTCTGTATCACTTAAAGTTACAGGTTAGCCCTTAAAATATATTTGAAAGAGCTTTGTAGCGACTCCTCCACATCCGGCTGTTTTCACTTGGAGGCATRCTCGCTTTTTGCACGCTGGCTTCTYGCATCCACACATGCAGAGTTTGACTTGCTTTCATCACGTTGTTTTGACCAAGGAGTTGCCGTGCCTCTCTGCTGTTGCCTTTGCTTCCCTACTCTTGAGCTGTGCCTGCAAGTGAGTGTGCAGGCAGATTTGCACATGCCYCAAAACAGACAAGGATTTAAAAACGGGGCTCAGGTGCCTGCAGCCTTCTCTTGTTTGCAGTGTTGGCTTTTGCGGAGTTGCAGCCAAGCTACAAACCCAAGTTGAAATCTGCTGCGGAAAACAGCCATTGCTGTTTCCTGCTATTCCCATCACTTCAGCTCTGTCGTGACTTGTATTTTCCAAAATTGCCCTGATTTKGGGTGTTTCTGTTAGCAATTGTCAAGCTTGAAAACCAGAGCCCAGCAAAGGACCCTGAGCAGTGCAGAGCACCCTTGGTGCTGGGGTGCTGTGCAGAAGAACAAGCGCAACCGGACCCCACGGRGCATCACTTGCTGCAGCTCTTGCCTGCTCCTGCCCGGGGTCCTGAGCCGCTGTCTCCAAACCAACAGACAGCTAYGCGCCTCCTCGGCCACATCTTCAGTCTCCCCTTCGTTGACTAAAGCTTGTAAATACAGCTGCAAGAGCCCGAAGAGCAAGAGGCAGGTATCAGTCTAGCCCCTTCCCTCGCCAGGTATTGCCATTTAAAACCCCGAGCTCTGTGCTTGGCTCAGGCAGGGTTTGAAGCTCCCTCCACGAGCATGTGGGGAGAGAGACCTGGAAACCCGGCAAAGAAATGAGCACGCCCAAACGTGACCAAAATAAGGAAAGCAGCAGCTCGGTGGAGTCGGATGACCCCCTCTGTGAGCTGTCCCTGCCTTCTTGCATGGAGCAGCCCTCGTGCCTGGGAAATGCTGCGTATGGCAGGCCTGGAGGGAGCTGGCGCGGCAGAGAGGCCTGTGGAGGCTGCCGCCGGCCATGCACGTGTCTCGCCACCTCCGGCGCACCCTGGTACCAGGCCACGTCTCAGGGGTCTAGATTAAAGGCCACGAAACATAATGCTGCGCGAGCGCTCGGGCAGCTGCCAGGCACGAGGCTTTGTAGCGCTCGTCACCTGCTGGAGCGCTCCTGGCCCAGGCAACGTTGAACTGGCTGCCGATTTCCTGATGAAGGAGACAAAGCTGAGCACGTCTTTCCGGGATGCCTGAAAACCACCTCGGTGACTGAAAACGGGAAATAAAAGCGGATTGCTTTGATGAACTGCCTCAGTCCTTGCATACAAACCTTAGAAAGATTGTTGTGACGTTTGCACCACTTCACTGAAACCGCTTTAGATGTGAAATAAGTGAAACCAGAGWGTTCGCTGTCGTTGTGAACCGAAGTGTCTGGTCTGGGGCTCAGCACAGTTGAACAAGTCGCGGKTGAGTCCAGAGTGCCCCAGCATCCAACATCGGAGGCTTCAGAGTGGGCCTGGTTGTTCAACCAGATGTTGCAATGTTGTCGCCACTTCTGAGTTGGCCACACTGCTGCCCTGCTGATGCACGGCTGGTGCCCCACGTTGCAGTCAGGATGCTAAGAGGGCCTGCTCTGAGCTTGCAGAGAGCTGTGAACCCCTCGCAGAGGCAGTGTGCACAGTCCCCRTGGCCTCCCTGCCGTATGAGCCTTGCACTGTTCGCAGCCCCACAGCCAGCCCTGGCCCTCTGGGCCCAAATTTCTTTTGCTAAGTGGTACGGCTGTTGAAGGATGTCTTCCAACCCAAGTGGAAGGACTTATAGGCCAGTTTTCTAAAGCAAACCTCAGCAGTACCGGAATTGCTCTGTGCTTTGCTTTCCTGAATGGAAAGAGAGAGTGTCTTGCTGGAGGGAGACAGGCACTGGCCAGGCTCTTCTGTACCCAGGAGCAGCTGGGTTGTGTGCAGCCATCTCCCATGTGGGTATCTGCGGGTGCATGGGCTGTGCCCTGAATTCCCAGGGAAGCTGTAACTGCTTTCCAAAGGAAAATCTCCATCACCACCAAGGCTGCAGCAAATCAGTCCTTTGGCAGCCAGGAGGWGAGGCAGGGCTTGCTGGGCAGCTGGTGGGGTGGGACGGGCAGGGCCGGGGTGGCCGGCTGGCCGGAGGGTCATGTGTGCTGCATCTGTTTGCAGGAAACGCAACCAGCGACAAAGCAGAAGGCAGGAAGAAGGGACGACCCAAGGCTGAGAACCAGGCGCTGAAGGACATTCCCGTAAGCCCCCGTATTGCCTCGTCTCAGATGCAGGCYCCATCTCTCTCCCTCTGACTTGTCCTCTGCAGCAGCTGGCTGCTCTGAGCAGTTCCCCTCTGGAGTTAAACCTGCCCCTCAGGTGGTTTAATCTTAGTCTGGGGCTCTGCAAGATCTGGGCCCTTGAGCCTCCTCCTGCAGACCCCCAGCATCACTGAGCACCTTGGAAAATCCTGGTGTAGAATGGGACCCCCTGCTTCAGACTCACCTTTCTGGGGCCGTTCCCAAATGAGCTTTATTCTCTCACAGCTGCGTCAGGTTCGTTTAACGATCAGGAAGCACCGGGGAAGGGGTGATTTRTTCCCTGCGGAATTGTGCAGTTTAATTTCAACGCAAGAGCATGGACAACATACAGAGAAGTTTGTCATGAAAGTGTGGGCACGGGGTGATTTACTAACTAGATGAAATGTGGGGTGGTTAAATCACCTAAGTGACTGATTTATTCCCGTGCCTGGGCGAGAGTGTGCTTTATGYTCTGGAAGGCATGGCAGGGTAAATTTTCAGGAGGAACCGCTGGCCTGTAGAGCCTGCATCATACAACTCCATTATGGTCCTGTTTGCTGGCAGGAGCCTGAGTGTGCTGAAACACAGCCCTGTGGTTTGCTCTGCAGTGGTGCAGTGGGAAGTGGCTGAGGAGGTGGATAGGAGCAGTGYGAAGGTCTGATTTGTGTCCCTGGGCTTCTCGAGGTGCACGTGCATGCATCATGCACCTGGGCATGTGATGCTCCTCACTCAGCTATGTCCCTCCTGTCTCCTGTTCTCAGCTCCCCCTGATGAACCAATGGAAGGACGAGTTCAAAGCTCACTCCAGGGTGAAATGCCCCAATTCAGGCTGCTGGCTCGAGTTCCCCAGCATTTATGGCTTGAAGTACCACTATCAGCGCTGCCAGGGGGTAAGGAGACCTGACGGCTCTACRTCCTTTCTTGCGTTACCATCCTCGGGATAAAGTCACACCTCTTGGGCCCTCAACCTCAGAAAAAAACGTGAGATGAAAAAAGGGGAGAAAAGCCATGAGGGCACAAATGGGACAGAGGCTGTTTGTGAGGTGTGTGTGAGAGTGCCAGGGTCCCTTCGACACTGTRTCAGGTCTAGCTCAGAAGTGACCTGGGCCATCAGTAGCTCCATTTCCGTGGGGAGAAAGGTATTTATGCAGTGTCCGATTTGCCCACCCACAGTATGTGCTGCTGTTAAAGGCACTTTCAAATTATCCCTCAACCAACCAATACAGAGTCAGAGTTTGAGCCAGACCTTTGATCCAGCTCTTAGTAGTTTGTTTGCCCCAAAGGAGCAGCTTGCCCCAAAGGAGCAGCAGCGACCATCTCCTCCTGTCCACCAGCCACAAAGCACTCCTGAGCTTCCTGGCCTCATTGCAGAGCATGCCTCTATCAGGAAAAGCCTGGTCTTTTTGCAGTCTAATGTCAGTGACCGCCTGTCTCTTCCCATCCTGCACAGGGTGCGATTTCAGAGAAGTTAACATACTCGTGCTCATACTGTGAAGCTGCCTTCAGCTCCAAAACCCAGCTAGAAAAGCATCGCCTCTGGAATCACTTGGACCAGCCAGTGCCAACCAGCAAAGCAGAAAACAAAGTGCAGAAGTCCATTGGGAAAAGCAGTGGCAAGAAAAGGTACCAGGTGGTAGTTGGGCTGCTTGGCAGTGGTGTGGGGATGGTTGGGAGCAAGGGAGAAGGGAAACTTTCCCACTTTCATTCCCATGGGCTAGGGAGGGGGAGAGGTGTCAGCAATGTTTATCTCTCAACCCCTCTTTAAACAAGCCCTCTGTGCTTTGCCCTAGAGCTGCTGAGAGTTCAGCTTGCCCAACCATCCATCCCAAACAGGCAAAGACGGAAAAGGCTGTGGCCCAGGACCACGCTGAGAATGGCGAGTGCCTGGTGGAGAACCGGGAGAGCAAGGAGTTTCAGATTGCAGCAGCAGAGGCGATTGCAGCCGCAACGCCCACGGCGAAGTCTTCGAGCTGCAAGGATGCTAGGCAGCAAGGGGGCAGCCAGGCTTCGCTGCAGGAGGAGGACCCCGAGAGGATGAAGCACAGTAAGATTAGAGCCCGGGACTATGTCGGTTCGGGAGCCCGGAGAGGGTGTCCCACAGGAAGGGCAGGGACTCTGCTCCAGGGAATGCTGCTGCGAGTTTACCTCCATGAGCAGTCGGATCTCAGATGCAAGGGCAAATAGGATCCAGGGAGGGCCTGCTCTGGGTGCCTGAGGAGCAGGGTAGGAACAGGATGGCATGGTGCTCCTTCCCCAGCAAAGTGTCCTGGCCTCTGGCAGTCAGCACAGGGCTTCCCGTGCTAGAGACTGCACCCTGCACAGCTGTCCAGGTTGGCAAACCTCAGTGGCCCTATGAAGCCTGTCCTCTCTGAGCGTATCTGATCTTTTTTTTTTTTTTTGAACATCCTGGTAATTTTTGCCCCCACCAGTTTCTTGCAGCAGCGAGTTAAAAACAGTTTCAGCTGTGGCAGAGGTGTAACTGTGGGACCCATGTGTTTGGAAGTGGATTGAATTACCTGCAACGTAGCAAGCTGCCATATGTCAGTTCTGACTGACTGGAAGTTTAAACCAGAGTGATTCTAGCAAACGCATTTTCTGTAGGAGTCGGGATAGGGTAAGGAGGCTCACTGCTTTGGTTGCTGCTGCGTGGCTGGCAGGCTGTGACGTGCCAGGCCGTGGTTATTCCTACCACAGTGCAGTTTTGCGCTGCTTGTGGCCCCAAAGTGAACCCGCATGGATACCATAGCTGCTGAAGCTGTGCAGGGTATGGAAACCATTAGACATTTGGCACTACGTAGCGCCACAATTTCCAGCCATTGAATTGCCTTCCTTGGATACTACCATGTCTCCTCAATTGTGGGGGTGGGAAGCAGTGTCCTGTTACTGTTTGGTGAGGTGGCTGCTTCAATAGCCCCTTTATTTCAGGGTGGAAAAGGCCTCCATGGGGTGGATCCCTTCTGCTCACTCCTGACATGGAGTCTGTGCACACCCCTTGCCTTGGGACTGCTGCAGGCCACCTTGCAGCACAGTTATTTGACCAAATCTCTCTCTGTTTCTCTCTCTTGAGTYAGGAAGGAAACAGAAAACTCCTAAGAAATTTACAGGGGAGCAGCCATCCATCTCGGGGACGTTTGGACTGAAAGGTAACGTGGGGGCAACCCTTGCCAGCTGTAGGGTTGTAGCTTCTCCCTGGGGCATATCAGGGACATCCCTTCCCTGTGGTGGTGGCACGTGGGGGTTGCCTGTGCATGCCTTGGGGGACGTCATCCTGGAGGAGCATTGGAAAGGGAAGGAAAGGCAGCAGTGCTGCCAACTCTGTCCATGCTGCCTTGGGAGCCCGTCCTGGGAAACGGGGGAAGAGAGGAATAGACCTGGCTTACATCTAATTTGTAACACAAGACTGAAGAGCTGCAGACACAAGTGGTCYGTGCAAAAGGTGAATAAAGGTCTGGGATGCAGCAGAATTTCCGGTGGAGTCAAGAAGGATTTGTGCTGTGTAGAAAGACTCAGAGCGCATCCATCCCCCAAATAGCCTCTCCAGTGCTGGTCGCTTTCAAGGAAGTGAATTCAAAGGGGGAAGAGATGCATTACCAGAATGTTTTCTGAGAGGAGACTTGGAAGTTGTCTTACTCAGCCTGACGAAGGGAGAGTGAGAGGGACTGTGGTTGTGCTCCGTAAACACCCTAGTGTGGGTACGAGGGAGGGAGGAAACCTGGAAGATCCCTGGCACAAGAGCAATGGGACTTGGACTGACTATGAAACTCATTCAATCGGGGAAATTAGAAGAAGGTTTCCAGGCACTGGAGGAGACAGCACTTTCCAGTACGAGTCCTGAGGGAGAGGCACTAATAGCTTTGAAGGAACTAAACACACTTACCAATGAGTGGATTGGATGTGGTCCCTCCGATTTCCTGTTCTCTGGCTCCTGGGAAGTCTGGGGTCATTTCCCTTCGCTTCCCCACAGAGGCGTTGCCATGGACCGAAACATCTGTTGTGGATTCCTCGTGAGTAAACCGGACCCCTGACTCACTGCCTCAAACGGAGAGTGAGAATGGGCAAGCGTTTGCCTCCGTCACGCRGTTGCAGTGGGCCGCCTGTAACACCCCAGCACGGGTAGCACAGCCAGAGGGCAGGTGTTTTTTTCCATTCGGACCCTGGGGTTGCAAGAATCGCAACCCAGCCCTTCGGGGACACACGCACCCTTGCAGCGGACTTGAGAGCAGGTCTGACCCTGGCACTGGCATTGCCTCGGCAGCCTCCTTCCCCCGGAAGCGCAGACGCAAGGCTGAACTGCGTGTTGGTCTGGGGTGGTCGGACCCAGGGTCGGAGCCCTAGTCCTTCATTAACTAGGCTTTCTGAAGCAGCATTTGCAAGTCCCGTTTTCCATTTCTCGTGTCAGCATGGGAATTCTGAGGCATTCGGCACAGCAGAGCTGTGAGGGGGAGACTGGGCAGTGCTGCTGCTGCCATCACGCTCTTGGCACGTGCTGAGCCTTCCTCCTGCTCGCTTGGCTCTGCTCACCACAGAGAGAAGGGCTGGCCTGAGCCAGCGCTTCAGTGGCTGACGGCCGATGTCGTTAGCAGCCTGAATGGGGAGCACGTGCTTTGCCCGTGCACTCRTGCAGGGGAGGGTTCTCCCTTTCTGGAAGCAGCCTACCCCTGCTTCACCCTAGAGTTTCTGTAGCCCATGAACTGACTGGAGCAGGGGAAATGATTATCCTTGTGTTTACAAATCACCATGAGCTATTTTGACATTGCCTGTCATACTTAAGGGCCTGGTTCTACACAAATATGGTCGTGGCAGACCTACAGCTGACTCTGTGTCCCCGTGTYGGAGATTTTTTTTCTCCTGGTAAATTCAGGTCTGATGGTATTAAAGCAAGCATTAAATTAAATTCTCTCCCTCTGCAGGTCTTGTCAAAGCAGAGGACAAGGCAAAAGCCCATCGAGCCAAGAAACTGGAGGGGAACACCAACATGGAGGACCTGAAAAAGAAACCTCCTGGAGCTGGTGTGAAGAAGGAAATGGTCATGCATTTACCAGCAGGTAGGGCTTGTGGAAACAGAGCAGCRGCAACAGCTTTGTCCACAACTTAGCCGCTCTGCCAGCTCATTCCCTTGCTCTGCTCTGAGACTGTGYGGTCCCCCACCTTTGCGCTGCAGCTGGTGGTCCTCACATCCCTCCAGGCCTTGCGGGCTGTTTTACCAGGTTAGTATTCTATGAGGTTTGTGAGCAGAAGCATGAGCTGAACCCAGCGCAAGACAAGAGCTGGAAGCAGGCAGTTCCCTTATGTCTGAGATATAGCACATGTGTGGAAGCAGCCACTGGTCCTAACATATTGGTGTGACTGCAGTGGCATCCTGATATTGGTACCTTGCACAGGGACAGAATGCTTTGCTGTAAGCACTGGGAGTYGACAGCCAAATCCTGGTTCCTCATGACTGCAGTTTGACCACAATTTGGATCAACTCCAAAGATGATGACATTTTTGTACTATCACCTTCAAGAATGATGCCAGTGCCTGGCTTTAGGGGCAACTGTGTCTCCCCTGAGCCTCCAAGGCACAGCCTGCATCCTAACACAGGTTGCTGACTTTCCCTGGAGAGCTCTGACAGCAGAAGGAATGCAGGATGTGCAAGATAAACACAGCTGCAATTCCTTGCACAGGTTTCAAATTCAAATAAACAGCTCTCTGATCTCACAGACGTGTGAAAGCATCMAAATAAACAGACTTGGCAGGTTGTATCCAGGCCAGGTTTCCTTTGCTGGAAATCTAGTGTGTTCYGCTGAGAACATGGCATGAACTCTGGGTCTGGGAGCAGGTTTTGGCCCCACATATCTGTTATTCTGGGTGTTTTTTAAGCTTGTCACAGCCATTCAAATAAACACATGGCTGGAAGCTAGCATGCCTATTAGCTGCCTGTGCTTCCGCCGGGAAAAAAGAAAGSCAGGGAAAACTGTCCAGGCACATGGTCCGGATGGAACCGAGACATTCACCTTTGTTTCACTCCCACTAATTGTTTCATTTGGCAGTGGGAGTTGTTCCAAGCAGGGCAAGATGCGGTGGCCAGGGGCATTCTAAGATTTAAACTCCCTATTTGCAGGATATGGAATGGAGCTGGAAAAACAAACCTCATTTTCCTTATGAAATGTGAGCAAGTCAGGCAACAATACATAAAGTGGCCCAGTGACCCAATTTGACTCAGGCGGCTGCAGGAATTGCATAGTGGTAGAGCTGCAAGTGCCTGTGTGATTTGTGCATCTAGATTTGACTTGACCCATGACTGTGAGAGAATTTCAGTAACTTTCCCCCCTAAAGTGGCTTTCAGCTGGTGAACCAAGACTTAAAAAAGGGCTCTCCTGACAAACACCCTGGGCAGGTCGTTGTCTGTATTGCTGAGCATAACACCTCTCTCCTCTCCCCTTGCCAGCAAACCCTGAGGACCAGTGGCAACGTGAGATCAGTGAGAAGGGAGAAGTTGCCTGTCCGACTTGCAGTGTTATAACCCGAAAAACTATTGTTGGGCTCAAAAAGCACATGGATGTCTGCCAGAAGGTAAGAGCTTGCCATCCTCAATCACAGCTCKTTTGTGTTTCAGGGGGGAATGCAGATATGCATGTTCTTTCAAGCCACRCTCATAAATCTGTATTGGTAGTTCCTAAAATTGATTCTAGGGCAGTTTTATAGAGCACTTGCTAGTCATCTAAAGAGAACTGGCTGCTTGACTTGGATTCAAATTCACAGAGGGATTTGGGTACCTAATTTTCATCAATTCTGAATCCCTTTGTGGTCTGGGCCCCTTGTCCCAGTGTCTTCAGCAGAGTTGGATATTTCTAGTAGCTAACCGAATAGTTCTAAGGCTAGTGAGATTGCTGGGCTTGTCTGTAATCTAGCCTACTTCAGAGCTCCAGCTGTGCGATTTTACTGTRCACCGTGCCTCGCATCAGGCCAGATAAATTGTGGTTGAATGAGAGCACATCTCAGAGAGACATCAAGCCTAGATGCACTCAGGCAGACTGTCAAGATGCTGGAGTTCCATAATGGTGCAGTGAAAAACTGTCTCTCTGCCACAGCGCCATCAATCAGAGCAAAGGATTATGTCTTCATCCATCACCTGGCATGGTGCAGAACCACCGTCACAGAAACCCAATGTGGGATCARTGCCTCCCGCTTGGAAAATACGTGGCTCAGCTTTGATTCCACATTCATTTTCTGTAAATGCCTCCTCAGCCTTTGCCTCAGCTTTTATGCAGCAGTGGGAGGCTATTATTCCTTATCCCTCATATTACACTGATGCCAAGCAGAATCCTGAGGTTGCTAACATCCTCGTGGCTTCAGGGAATGCGAGATCTTGGCCGTTGTCTCTCAGACCTCCTGTGCTTCCTAAACATCTCTCTTKCCGGCAGGTTGCATGCAAGGCCAACCAACCTGCTGAGCGGGGATCTGYGAGAGCAGTCAGGCCTGGCTTCCCCTCTATAAATAGGTGTGTGGGTGTTCAGAGGAGGAAATGAGGCTCCCACAGCCTGCTAAGCTTGTGACAAGGGGCAGTAACCACTTCTCTGCTCCAGAGCCAGTGCCTGCAGGCTGAATCTGCCTGGAGAGAGGGCATCACTGCCGCTCTGGGATATGAGAGCAGAAGCAACTGGCCCAGTGGAGCTGCAGSCTCTGGCTCCAGGAGCAAATTGTTTGCTGTCCTTCCCCATGAGGCATGGTCCCCACTGCAGCAGGCTGGGGCTGGGGCATTTCACAGCACCCCTGCCAGAGAGCAGCCTGTAAGCCTGTTCCCGAAACATGGCCACCCCTGGGTGCATGACCTCAGCTCCATCTCTCAGCAGCAGCTCTGTGATGAGCCCGTGGCATGCTCCTAGCCTCCCAATCCCCTCCCCTGTTGCTGCTTTAATGGTTTGTGTTTYTTATGATGGGAAAAGGATGGACAGAGTCTAGAAACTCTTATACAGCAACTGAAATAGGTTCCTCAACTCCAGTGTTGTCACTAAGCAGTCTACCCCATTTCCTTGGGCTCTGGAAAGGAAATAAAGAACAGAGATGGTTGTGACTTGCTAGTGCCTGCAGGAGATGACGGCAGGATCTCTTCCTTGCAGCCAGTTGATGTCTTAACAGGAACTTATTAGGGTATGAACACATCATGTTCTTCAGTCCTAACCACAGGAGTAAACCCCAAATTAGTTGAAATCGGCATGTGATGAGTCAGGAAGCTTTTAGATATCCACCTTGTTAGGATCAGTGCTTAGGTCTGGCGCACGATTAACTGATCAGGGCATAAATACAAGTGAGTCGCTCTCGGCTGGCTGYAGTTCGTTCCTCATTTCCCAAGAGGTCCAGGATGAGGGTGGGTTTGTAGCTCCATCTTCACCCCCCCCCCCAACTGCTAGTTCAGACTCAACTGAACAGGGATTGGTGAAGGTGGAATGGCAGCCAGGCAGCTAGGACAGATGGAGCAGGGAGCGGACCCAGCTGTCCAGCCACTAGCTTTTGTTTCTTGGAGCTGGAAGTATTCATCTCTTGAGTCAATAAATTCTGATACCTGCTCCAAAAAAAATCAGGATCTGCTTACTCACTTTGCAAGTTCCCCTTGTAAATCAGTACGTCCATGGCAGCASGGTGGAACAGTGTGTTTTTAATGCCTCTCTCAAGTCGTTCAGGAAACCAAGTTCAGGGGTCAAGCAGCAGAGTACTATGAAGCGGGAAATATTCTGCTGATGGGAATTTTGTGATTTGTGCTCAGCAACATCTTAATTTCGAGCAGTCCAGATGCCCATAAAGCGTATTGTATGCTCTATCTGTCATAGTTAATAGGGTTGCAGAGCACAATCCRCTAACATACTGCTAGATCAAAGCTCCTTCTCTTACCTATCCCTCGAACAGGAAGACTGAGAGACCAGGTCCAGATGTTTCCACCTAATGCACTTTAAATCCACTTCCAAAATGGAATGTTTTCCAAAAACTGGGGCATGTGGGTTTGATAACCGTTTTCAGGATGATAGAGAGAAATCTCTGGGCTGCAGACRTGAATTGGGATGGGGTAAGAGGTGCTGAACTGCCTACTGATCCCACTGCTGCGAAAACAGCTTCCCGTGGGGTTAGAGCAGAGCAGCAGCCCTTGGAAAATCATACATGTAGTAACCTCCATGGTGATTTGTCTCTAATTTCTTTAGCTGCAGGATGCCTTGAAATGCCAACATTGCAAGAAGCAATTTAAGTCCAAAGCTGGGCTGAATTACCATACGATGGCTGAACATGTCAGCAAGGTAAGAATGCTGGCCAACTCTCACCTCACACCTCATTTCCTCTCTCTCCCCCGAGATGCAGATGCAGAAGATGAGGCAATCAGCATCTGCTTTTCTTTGTCTTTTTTCAAAGAAGGGATTCAGAACACCATCCTTGCAGTGTCTTGCACTCTGCTCAGTCCAGACAGTAGCCTTCACCCYTGGCTGCTGTGCAAAACCATTCATTTCTAGGCAACTAGTTATGTTCATGTGGATCTCTGGGAACAGAGCAGAGGACTAGAAAAATAAAAGTTCARATTCCAGAAAGGGGGACTCTTCAGTGAGTTTTGAGGCAGATTTTGAGTGGCTAAGCTCTGCCTCCAAAACTATGCCTGTAAATCCGAGACTGATGGGTTCTGTCTTGCATGAATCTCACAGTCCAGTGTTTAGCGCTCTGCCATGCATATAAGAAGTAGCCACAAAATTTGTCATGAGCAAAATCTGGCAGGCACCAGTTTAGATGCTGTTCTTAAAAGTCTGATTGCATATGTCTCTGAGATACGAGGGCAAGGCATAACTGTATTTCTGCATGTCCCATGTTTACCAGTTCTGACTTGTCTTTTATCTGTGCATGAGTGTCCTGCTGTCTAGTCTACCTGGTGAACCTTCCATGCGGGAACTGCTCATGGATTTCTCAGTTGGCTTTTTGAGGGTAAATACAGGAAATGCATGGTCCATTTTGGCAGCGAAGATATTGGCGCACAGTAAAGCAGTGGGAGATCCAACATTTTTAACAGGAGGTTCATTCCCCACCAAGAGCAACTCCTGTGAGGCAGAGGTTTACCACCCGCTCCTGGCACAGAGAACATGAGTAAATGGTTGACTCTGTCGCTTCTGTTACTTCCTTGTTTCCAGCCTGTTCCTGTGGAAACCTCTGGACTTGGTGAACAGGAAGAGCGGGAAAGGCTGAGGAAAGTGCTAAAGCAGATGGGAAAACTGAAATGCCCCAATGAGGTATAAGAACAATTCCTGTTTCTTGTTCTGTGCGAAGATGGAAGGACTGAGTCCCAGTGCAAAGGGGCACACATGCTCTTCAGGCACCCCTTAGCACGCTCTCGACTTTTCACACGAGTGCACCTTAGCTCAGCTTCTCCCTGGCCTGTTGGCTCTGAGCGCTATAGCAAAGGGCCATCCTAGCCAGAGGGCTGGAAGTAGGACAGGTTGGAGAGCATTCCCAGAAGGACAGTTTCTGACTCAAGAACTCAAGCTACTGCTTGGAAAAGGGTGTTGTGCTGCTGGTAGCGTCCTAGGCAAAGCACAAAAATAAACTAAACCAAAACAGTCATAAGCCAGCTGCAGACAAGTCATGAACAGGTAAAGGGGGCATGTGGCAGAGCTTTGTCTCTGTGGGTGGTTTGCTCTCCACACAAAGCAGTCGCTGCCATGCCGACCTCTTGCTGCCCACCTTTCGTGTTTCTGAAAAGCCCTACCGGCTTATCAAAGCGTGGYGTGTGGCACAGAGGACTGGGGCTGCTCCCTCTGCCACTCTGTGTCCCACAAGCGACTGTTGCGTCTGTGGCTGTTTGGKAGGGAGCAGTTGGACAGCAGCAGAGAGAAAGCATGAGGTCTCCAGACCGTGGCATGGGATGCGAGGCCCCCAGCGAGCCCATGTAGCCCAGCAACATGGCTCTCTGCAGGGGTGGAGAGCTGGCCAGTCTGGGACAGGGGCTACAGGTTAGGAAATGCCAGACCCAAGGGACCCCAAGTTTGGGGTGTAATCATCTCTCTCAGAAATGAAGGACCTAGAAGTCCTTCAGCCTGTCAAGGCTGGTGGAAGAGTGGCCTTGGGACAGGCCTGTTGGCTGGCGATTCCCCCATTGCTTGAAGGGGACAGGGTTTATGGGGGGACTCTCCAGGACGTGTTCCTCCCTTCCATGCAGGAAGCATGGCACCATGACTGTTACAACATGGGTATGTGAAGTGACAGTCCCCCCAACCCTTCTCTTCCCTCCATAGGGTTGCGTGGCCAACTTCTCCAGCCTGATGGGGTACCAGTACCACCAGAAGCGGTGCGGCAAGCAGCTCACCGAGGCTGACAAGCCTGTCTTCAGCTGCCCGCACTGCGGAAAGAAGTACAAATCCAAGGCTGGCCACGACTATCATGTGCGGTCAGAACACATGGCCTCGGTGAGCCCCCCGGACACCTCCGCAGCCCGAGGACCGGGGCCATCCGTACCTGTGGGTGACTGCAGAGCCGCAGAGCCTGCAGGCAGGACCGAGTCGGGCCGGGCCGAGCCAGGCAAGGCAGGTGCAGACATCGAACTGATGCTGGTTTTTTCCCTAACATCACACTGAACGTRCGTTGCACCGTGCGTTGTAGATGGGGAACTGACCGCAGCCCGCTTTGTTCCTGCGAGAAAGCAGGGGCAYGTATTTAAGTAAGGGCAGCTGTGGCCTGCTCTGGAAGGCTGAGGCAGGGCTGGTGAATGGTGCAATGGGGAACACTCCCACTCCGGAGCGCGCGCTGAGCGCAGGGCTGTGCTCTGGCCACCCTGCATCCACACACTCTGAAAAAAGACCAGGCTGCTCCCTCAGCAGCCAGTGAGCGCCGGCTGCTCRCCAGCACTGGGGTGCCTGTCCCTGGGGACCATCTTCTTGTGCTCTTTTGATCCCTACTGACAGTGCATCTGACTCATAACTCTGTAACTCTAATAAAGGGAGACATTTATACACGTGGGAACGCTAGGAGCATGAAAGGACGTGATCAGTCCGACGCTCAGGCTGTCTGCCTGGCTGCGCTAGAAGGTGGGTTTGTTGCAGCTCAGAGGCTGAGCCTCAAGTGCTGAACAGGCCTGCAGAACTGGCCCAGAGAACTTCCAGCCAGCCTGGGGGCACACTGCAGTCTCTGCAGTCCCCACTTGCAGAAAAGCAGGTCTGCAAACACCCAGACAAAGTAGATCTGAGCATCCCTACTCCAGGGGGAGGAGAACTCACCTCCTCTGCCTTGGCTGTGCCCTGCCTGACTTGGTCTCTGTTTCAGCCTCCAGAAGAGCCAAAGGTGAAGCCGGAGCCTCCCCCCATAGAAGATTTTGAAAGGACCCCGAGTGGCCGCATCCGTCGCACATCAGCCCAAGTGGCCGTCTTCCACCTTCAGGAGATAGCAGAGGACGAGCTCGCCAAGGATTGGACCAAGCGGAGGATGAAGGATGACCTGGTACCTGAAACCAAGCGGGTGAGGAGCRTTCCTTCTCTTTTGTGCAATCTGTACACAGGGATCCTGGAAGGCCAGTGTGGCCCCAGGGGACTGATCGTTCATGCCTCTCTATTTTCTGCATGTTACGTGAATTAGTGGTGGTGGAGGCAAAATCATTGCTTAAGAGGCCATCTAGCACTGCCTGGGTCCCAGAGCTGCCTCCACTGATCTGGAGCCTCCTTACAATGCCTGGCTGAGGGCAGCTTTGCCCTTCCCACTGCCAGGACCAAGTTTAAACAGAGCAAAAGGTGGTGCTGTTTGGGCAGTGGAGAGATCAGAGTCTGGTGYAGAGGAGGTCATGGGGAGAGGTCAGTGGAGTTGGCAGTCAAGAGGAGCATGTGGAGAGCCTGAAGGTTGGATCTCAGACACTCTCCCTTGCGCTGTCAGGGGGCAGAGACACTTCAGACAGAATTTCCTTCCTTTCCTGCCTTTCCTTAATGCTGAGAGAGGCTTCTTCCATGGGGCCCTTGGAGATAAAGCACCAGCAGTATTGCCTGCTGTCCAGCAACCCTGCGGGGGCCAGCCCTCASCATCACCAGCTCTCTGAGAGAGCAGTGCTTCCTGCAAGCAGAGGAGTCCTGAGCATGGAGACAGGGCTGGAGCCCTGTTGTCCCCAGCAGCAATGCACAGTCATCCTGGGGCTGCAGGATCTGCTCAGCAAAAGTTGATGCCCCATCAACTCTGAGCTTCATGGAGACATTGGAGTAACATGTTAAATCAAACATATCATCRGGCCTTGGGAAAAGCTGATTATTGGGAGTGCTCTTGAGCTGAAATTCCCTCAAGGAATGCTTCTTCTGGACTGTAACAAACAGTGAAACAGCAGCAAATCATAAGCCTTTTCAGTGCAGAAGGAAGAAAAGAGAGGGAGTGAAGAAGTTTTCAATCATTCAGTTGATATCTTTCAGCCAGCTCAAGGACACAACGGAGAGCCAGCCTGGAAGTCATTGCACAAGCTGCACACCTGTTTCCTGGGTGCACAGCTTTGCAACRAAGTGTCGAGTCTGTAGTTTGCTCTGTGTAGTTGGGTATTTCTTGTCCAGTGCCCTGAAATTCACTCTGGGCAGGATATGGTGTGCATTGCGAAGGTGGGAGTGAGGGACACGTAAGCACTTCAGCCTCCTCCAGAGGTGAACTCCCTTAGAGCAGAGGAAGCCTGGAAGGTGCCTTCAGCCCAGGCTTCCTTGTGGTTCTCTGAAGTGTCACTTCAACTCACAGTACCAATCTTTCTTAGGTGATTCCTCCTACTCTGCACTGCRGGGGGGGATATCAGATGAGCAAGGAAATGCTTTAGTGCAAGAGCAGCTAGAGTGTGGCAGTGCTGAGAGCTATGAGGGTGCAGAGTGTGGGACAGTCCCAGCCTGAAGGACCTAACTCTACCCCAGAACAGAGTCAAAGAGCCAGTCTGGAGAAGTGATGCAATTCACCACAGAAAATTGGTGGTACAACAGCTGAATTTGAGTGGAAAGGCCTTCCAGCTGCCCCTGTCCTGGCTCAAGTGCTCTCAGCAGAAGTGCCATCTTGGTCCTGCAACAATTTGAAAGAACTAAGCCTGACTCAGTGCCCAGCCTGCACACAGTGGGCAGGTGAAAAGCTAGCACACAAACCAACCAGCATCTTCCTTACGTGTCCTGACATCCCTGCGAGGCAGCCTCGATGCCACTACCTGTCTTAGGAGGGCTAGAGATTTTAGTGCCAGAGCTGGTTGAAAACGTTTTTTCCCCCATACTCTGTGTTTTCTGGGGGGAAGAGTTTGATGATTTCTAGATGACTTCAGCTGAAATGCATTTATAACCTAAAAAAGTCAAGCCCAAAGTAGCTGTTTCATTTCAAATACTATCTGCAGGCCTCAGGGAGGAGAGGTGTTCTGCTCTCTTCTCCCCCCTGTAGCCTCAAAACTTGCTGTAAAACGAGGCTCTTGATCTCGAGGACTGGGACTGCAGCCCTGTGTGGTGTGTTGCTCTCGCTGGCTTTTCCTGGCCTTGTGTTGCACAGATGAATTTTCAAGGCGGTCAGTGCATTGGGTGAATGTGTGTATGGCTGTGCGTGTGTGGGTGCGTCTTGCAAAGACTGTCATGTTCACTAGACAACACTCTAAAGGATAATCTGTTCWGTCTATGACATTTTTACTTGAGGAACAGTGCTAGAAGGCAGCAGGAGGCAGGTTCTTCCCAGGGAGGCTGGTAGGAGCTCTGCTGACTTYGGTATGTCCTGCTGGGTCCAGCACTGCTTTGCTGAGTAACGACTTACATTGCTTCAGACTAGTCTACAGCTCATAAGTGCCTCGGCTAAGAGTGTGGGAAAAACCTGCCAACTATGAGCGAGTGGAACATGCCAGCGAACGCCTAGACTGACCCAGTTACGGCCCCAAAAATAGTGCTTTCCTGAGAACTGGCTTCAGCCATCCTGGCAGGAGTGCTGTGTTGCAGGTCCAGGTCCTGGTTGTGTGGGAGGACCAGAGGAGCGGGCAGTGTCCCGCAATGCTGCTGCTGGGGTTTGTGGTGGCTGACCTTGCCGGGGAGCTGGCAAACCAGAGCTGCTGGCGCTGCAGAAAGACAAATGCCTGTTACCTGGGACTGGGGCCTGAGGAGTAACCACGTCAAGAAGAGCCAACACATGCCACCTCCTCTTCTCCCACAGACCATACCCAGCCATTGGGAGAACGCTGTGGAGTTTCACCCAGGCACTGTGGGGCCCTCGCTGGCTTGTATCTGCAGGAAGGTGGGATAAGCGGTGGATTGCTGCTGCACCTATTGCCATTTCAGCAGGACCTGGGGATTTCCGCTTGCTTTTTTTTCATCACTTGCATCAGAGTAAAACCAGCTTGTCCCCAAACTCTCCACACTGTTACCACCACGGTCTCCCCATGAGAGGGGATTTTCGGGGAGCTAATGAAGAAGCCCTTCCCTAGRCAGCAAGGATTTTCCTTCCTTGGGGCAATTTAGTGTGCAACAATACTGCTTAAAACCTTGGGGGAAGTASTGCAGCTCCTCAGCAAACTGATGGGATCCCACGGGCTCCCGAGCTCCCGCGTCTCCGGTGAGCTGTGCCCGTGGTGCTCCCTCACGAGGGAGTGGAGTGCAGTGGAAAGTGTCCTTCAGCAGATCAACTGCAAGTGGCAGTGCTGGGCTGCCCAAGGTCGTCTTCCTTAGCGAGCCCCTCAAGGCTGGCTGCCGGTGGCAGGCATGGCCACAGGAGGGCAATTTCCCACGCAGGCAGCACCTTGTCACTTCGCCTTTAATGCCCTGGCCCCAGGGAAGCCTGCAAGCCTGTGCCAGCACTTTTCCCTTACCTTACCTTTTTGCTCTTTCTCCTTAGCCCTCTCTTTGCCTAACTCCCCAAAGGCCAGGCCCCGTGCACGACCCTCCCCTCCCCATCCGGATGGCAGCCGGTCTTGACTGGGGAGAGGAGGTTGGGTTCGAATCCCGTTGGTGGCCCGTGGTGGGATGCATTCGCGTTTCCCCGAGAGAATGGATTCCTTCGCACCAAAGCAATGGCATCGGAATAAACGATTGCTGCTTGGATCCCAGGCCCTCCGATGCTTCCCTTCTTTACTAACCAAATCCAGCATTTCTAAATATACACTGGAGTCTTATTTTCTCGCTCCGATCTTTATTTGCCTCTGGATAAGCTGAACCAGATGGAGTGTTTCACAACGGCTGCTTGCTGGGGATGTCAGATGGGGAAGGGCACACCCCTGCTGTTTTTCTGGGAAAGGTCCCCTTTCCAGAAGCCCCGTGAAGATGTTGTCAACCCTCCGACTCTCCGCTGGCCTTTGCCGAGGCCAAATGGACAATAACCTTCCTGTGAACAGTCTCTGATCACACCTTGATCCACTGAGAGAGGATTCGGGCTTTTGGCAGAGGAGCGAGAGACCGCGGAGGTTGCTGGGTGGCACGGCGCAGGCAGGCGGGTGCTGGACCTGGCTCTGGCTGTCSATGTGGCTGTTTCTCTGATCTGGGGCAGGGGAGTGATTCCTCTGCCCATTTTGGAGGACTGATTTAGAGAGAAAGCCTCCTGGAGCAGAGGGGAGAAACATCTAACAGGCAAGGCAGGAGAAAATGCCATGGAAATCCAGTTACTTCATGGTTTGGTGTGTTTTCAGTGCGCCTGTGGAACAGCCTGCGCTGCCGGAGGTTTTGGGGGAGGGAAGTCTGTGTGCCACGCGCCTCCCGGCTCCTTGGCTGAGCTGGGCTTCTTGCCCCAGCTCCGACGGGGGCTCTGCCCCGGCACACTGCTCCTCTCCGGCCTTGCTGGGGCTCTTTGGGGAGCAGTTTGCTTTTGTGCTCGTGCATGATGAGAGCTGATTAGCTGTGCGTGGCTCCTCGTGCCGCCTTGGACTACTGCGTTAACGATTGATTAATTAACGACAGCTCAAGGTGGAGTKCATCGTTTAGGGACATGGCAAGAAAGGAGGGTCCAGTCCCCGCTGGGTTCCTCCGTGCGGGAGGTGCTGGGTTTTTGCTGGGGCTGCCGCAAGCCCCAGTTGCACCAGGCAGTGCTCACGCTCGGAGGAGGACTGCAGAGCACCCGTGTCTCAGCCCTGTGCAGAAGCGCAAGCGTGGTGCATTTTCAAGCCCGCAGGTGTCTCAGCRCCTCTCTGGGGTCTCTGTTGCCGCAGGGCCAGGCTGCTCTCGCAGCGTGCGGCTGGGGCAGACCCCGAGGGCACTCGCTGTAAAGTCTCGGCAGAGCCTGGGTGCTCCAGGGGTGGAAAGATAGGGCTGTTTGCRGTGAAGGTTTGGTGTAGGCCAGTCGTAGAACAGAAGGGCAAAAGTCATCATTGGACTTGRGTTTTTAAGCAAACCTCACTGTAGAACCAGAATAAATTCCAGAGCAGAAGAGCCTGGCTCGGGGTTGTCCCCAGAACAGTGGCCCTGTGATCTGGGCAGAAGCCAGCAAGTGAAGGAGCCAGGCTGAGCCCTGCAGGCCCGTCTCACTGTGGGCCAAACTAGATCTGAGCCAAAGCTTCCAGGTGAGACCTTGGTTGGGCTGAGTCCTTCCTTTCTTGCCATGCTGACAAGAGCTGACTTGGTGACAGAGCTGTCCAGAACTGGCTTTCAGCCAAAGCTGTTGGATGTGTTTTGACTTTGCCTTCCAGTCAAAATTAGCTGTGGTTTCCCAGGGACAGGAACGATGGGCGATCAGAGAGACGTGTCTTGCACTAGGAACCTCTCTAGCTTAGCAGGCCTGCTGAAATTGAAGTTTGTTGGCTTGGGCTGAGGCAGTGTGCATGGTTCTCATTTATTGTGATGTATTTTGGGGAAGGGGAGAGCTGTCTAGGGAGCAAGGGGATTGAAATATGAAAGTTAATTAAATAAAACTGTCAGTCAAAGAAAACAAGCCTTCCCACCCCAACATCCTCCAACTGTTGAGAAGAGATGGGCTGTGGCCAAAACTAGTTGTAGTTGTTTAATGATTTGGCTATGAAGATTTTCACTTACAGGCTGTTTGAGGAAAATGAATGGAAAAAAATAAAATATTCCATGCCTGAGGCTCCTTCTTAATAGAGACATAAAGATGACTTTGACATTCCCAGAACCACAGCGCCCCAGGAAGACAGGGATTTGCATGTTATTGTGCAGTGCCTGTGGGAGGAGAGCAGGAGGGATTTTTCCCTGGAGTGGGAAGCCAGAGCAGCAGAATGCACATCTCTGAACATCCCCCCTCGTCTCCTCCCGGGGGATGCGCGGAGGGAGAGGTTGTTGCTGGGGTTGTATGTGGTTACCATTAATGTTTGCTCATTCATGGGACTGATTGGCTTTTAATTAAGGAGGCCGTTTGGCATCCCAGCTCTCAGTATCAATGACAAAAAGGGTCTCCTGTGTTCTCCCCCGGAGGTGACATTGCCTTCCCCGGTGGTGGACCAGGCGGTTGGTAGATGCACCATGCCAGCATTTCAAAGCGCTGTGCTGGCATCTTACACAGCTGTGAAGCATGACAGAGGAGCAGCACGCTGGGGCTTGGGGGGTTTTTCCACATCCGTCCTTGTAACTGTTCCTGCTGCTGTTTCGCAAGGCCCCGTGCCCCAGCCCGTCGCCAGGAGCGAGGTCTCCCCGGGCTCCCTTTCTCCTCCGCCTGCGCTCYTGCGTGCCGAGACGGGGCAGAGGGGAACGCATGCTCGCATCCCGCTTAGCTTTGCATGAAAACGAAAGGGCTGTGCCTGAGGCCAGCCCGCCGCTTCGCAAATCTGGCAATCGCAGTGGGAGCTGCCTTTTCAGGGAGCCAGAGGTTTCGGAGCAGTCTGTTCGGCGAGGCCGGTTGCCCCAGCCCAGCTGGACAACAGCAAATTCACAGCTTATCAGCGTGTTCAGGAAAAATCACATCTGGGAAAGAAATACAGCCAGCTGCCTCCCTGTGTCGTCAGAAATGTGAACTCTGAGTCCTCGGGGCACATTTTAAAGCACAGCCTGTTTTTGCACCTCTCTGCAAGCACAGTTTCTGCTTCCTCCCCGGCGAGCGCAGATAGACAGACGTGACAGAGGCACTGCAGCCACGTCCGTCAGCGCTTGGCCTGCACAGGGCTGCGGGCAGAAGGGCCGTGGTGGTGGCTGAGYAGGGAAGCAGCTATTTGGGCATTGGGTACCTCGGCCTGTACATCACAAGCCAGTGCAAGTTGCCCAGGCCATGCTCTGCCGTGGGGAGAGCGTGGGCTTTGGTGCCCAAGGAGCATCCTTCAGTCCTGGCAGAGCTCGTTTGGTGAGGCCAGGAGTTGCGTCAACATAGTCTTGTGGCTGCAGGGCAGCTCAGGTTGCAGGCAGAGCATCCTGTGTCCTGTGCAGATCTCACCGTAGCCGTCCTGCTGGCACCTCTGGAGTCAGCCCCGCAGCAGCAGGCAGAAACCAGGCCTTGCAGGTACGGGCAAGCGACGCGATCGCATGGCGTGGAGATGCTGCCGACGTGTTTGTATGTGCTGAACAGGCAGAAGCGGAGTTCGAAGGGCCAGCCTGCTATGCTAAGCCTCAAAGTTGCTAATAAAGCAGTAATTAAAAGCACTTGGAAGCACTCCTGCCAAAAGCAGACAGAAACACAAGAGTCTTTCATTGTTTAATGGGTTATACCCATTAATCAGTGGAAGGCAGCCACGGAGGCTCTTCAGACTTGGCGGCCGTTCCCTCTGCCCAGCCTGCAGGGTTGCTGGTTCTGCTGGTTATGAAATGCAGCAGAAGGGCCACTCTGACACAGTGCGCCGGAAGCGCTGGGTCCAGGCCTGGCCCCCTTCGGCTGGCGGGAGAGCAGACCCTGGGACATCTCTCCTCTGAAGGCAAGAGGTTTCCAGTGCTGCTTGGGCACGGTCGTAGCACAGGCGATTTCTGCCATGCTCCTCTGCCTCTGTCCTCCAGCCCTGCTGCCTCCTCGCCGGTGGCACAGCAGCTCGGACGCAGGGGGCTGATGACATCTCGAGGCGAAGCCTCCCAACTAGTTTTCAGCCCCAATTTGCTTCTCTGGGAGGCAGACCCCATTTGAGGACCAAGGACTCATCCAAAGCTGGGACTGGTGCATGCTGCTCTGCTAATCATGTTCTGTTATTCACAGCTCAATTACACCCGACCAGGACTTCCTAAGTTAAATCCGAAGCTCTTGGAAAACTGGAAGAACGAAGTGAAGGAGAAGGGTCACATCAACTGTCCCAACAACGTAAGGACCATTTCTGTTCTTCTCTGGGCTGTCCTGGTTGCAGGCTGCGCTAGGACRGGGGATTTTCATGCCAGAAACCCACCAAAGGCAGATTGTCACTCAGCCCCTGAAGGAAACCAGCAGTGAAACTGTGGTGGTGTCTGGTTACCGTTAGGACACCCATTTCACCAGCTTTCCCTGTAGTTGCTGAAGTGGCTGCTTGAAGCCCATCCTATCCTCAGGAGCTTGCTGCTACTCTCAAGGATTCAGAGGGGTGCAGGGGCACCGTGTCCCCTAGTAGGAGCGGGTGCTCTTGGGCTGATGGTTCAGCTTGGATTACCCAATTCAGGTTCTAGAGATGCCTTTGGGCAGTTCCCAAGATCAGGACAGAGCAAATGCTGTACTGTCTGTGCTTAAAAGTCTCTTGCAGCATAAAACTGAGACCAGTTTTAAGTCTGTTTCTTAAGATACATGGGTAGGCACAGATCTTTGGGACATGGTGTGTGAGCTTCATCTTGCTGTAAAATGCAGCCTTGGCCTGAGCTCCTAGGGAGGTGAGCTCCACCCTCGTGCTGGGCCACTGATTTATGATCTGAAACAAAGCCTTGGTAATGGGAATGTGGAACGGGGCTGTGACCGCAAGGCTGGGGGAGACGCGCTAGCTAATTAATGTCATACACAGGCACTTTGAAAAGACGTTGCTCAGAAACTGGTCATGCTGCTGCCCGGGTGATTTCTCTTCTCCGTTAAGCGTCTGCTGTGGCTCCAAGAACTCCTGTAGCCCAGCAGGGCCTCCTGACTGCTCACAAATGTACGTTTTTCACAGAGACATTTACGGGAGACATTTTTCAGCCCGTTGCAGGGGGATGTGGCCACATGATTCCCATTAGCATTAATAGGAAACGTGTGACCAGAGCCCTCTGCCTCTCGGAGAGCATTAACCTCACGCTGATTAGCCTGGACCAGTGGCCTTGCTGGCACAGCAGGCTCCTGGCCATGGGATGAAGGAAGGCAAGGAGATGAGGCAGAAACGTGGCAAACCCTCCTTTTTTTTTTTTCTTTCCCCCCACAGTGCTGTGAAGCCATTTACTCCAGCGTCTCCGGGTTAAAAGCTCACTTGGCCAACTGCAACAAGGTAGGCCACACTTCTTAAAGCTTTGGCTCTGAGTTGGAGGTGGGTCTTGTCTTTCTCTACTCACTTCTTCTCCGGAAGAAGCAGGCCAAGGGGTAATGGCACAGGTTAAATGTCACAGTCGCCTTCCTGTGACTGCCAGACAGTGTCAGGAGCGGATGGAAGACAGATACTGACTGCATGCTGCTCCCAAATCCTGCCCACGGGACCGCCCTCCATCCTGTAACCCCTTAGCTCAAGGCAGGGTAAGAGGCCCATGAGTTGTGGCCATTTGACGTTTTGCACCATCTCGGTCCATGGCCTGACCCAGCCGCTCACTGCYGCACCGTTCTCCTGGGCAGGACAGGACCCTCGCGACAGGCAGCCGAAGGCAGAGGCCTGGGCCTTGCAGATGTCAGGGAGGGGATTTAGCTCGCTTCTGAGCCTAGGAGGAGAGATCTCGCCTGTGCAAACATCCTCACTTGAGGGTCAAGACCTTCGACACAGCTAGGGCCTCAGGGACGGGGAGTCTGAGTAGCGCCAGCTCCCCAGGACCCCACTGCCCTAGCCGGGTAAGGCTGCTGCTCCCGCCAGCAAACGTGGTCAGCAGCATGTCAAACAGCTCAGAGCCAAGAAGGAAAGCTTGGAAGCTGAACCTTTTCCAAGGGCYGTGGGAATTAGGGCCCTTTCTCCATGGATTTGTGTAGCAAACCTTGCAGCCCCTCAGGAGTCTGTACAGAGAGGCAGCTCTGCATGTAACGGTGCGTTGTGTCCCTGRAATGGGAAAGGCAATGGTCTGTCTAGGGACTTGGGGGTGCCCACCGACACAAGCTCTGCTCCGCTTGCTAGACAGAGCAGTAAATGGGCYCCAGTGGCCTGTAGCCACCGCAGGAGGAGGCATCAGGAGCTCAGCGTAGGTCCCTCAGACTGGAACTGAGTAAGAGCTAGTAAAGCTTTATACTCTGAAACGTTTCCAGCTGCAGCTTCCATTGAACATAGCTTCCCGGAGGCAGCTCCAGTACATACCCCATGGTTATTAAAAACACAAACTTCTGCACTGCACCAACACTAGCTGGAACATCAAGCCCTAATGAGCTCATTTAGAAAACAGGCTGCAGAGATCCGGCAGAAGCAGCAGAATTTATGCAGGATAAAGTGCAAATGTGGGAGACAACATCAGTTCTTTTGCTAATGTGCAGAATCAGGCAGCCCATGAGCAAACAGCCTTGGGGCGGGGGGGAGATGGAGGCTCTGAGGATGGCGCAGGCCTGTGTTAACACCACCTTGCTTGCACCGGCACGCCTGGCAGCCCGGCTGGCTCGTCTGCAGGTGCCGTTGTTGCTGCTCCAGTACCTGCCTGCAGAAAGCACCTAGCCATTTGCATAAGGATTTTATTTAAGSTCACGACCGCATTGCCCCGGTCTGGCGAGTCTGACGTAGCCCGCCCTGGGGCCAGGGGCTGTCCTTCCCGCAGGCGTGGGGCACAGCGAGGGCAGGGGCTGCGGGACCCCAGCTGCCGACCGTGGCTCCCAGTGCGAGACTCAGAGCCTGGGGCTCCAGGTCCCTGCCCGGGGGCTCTGCCCGCACCCGCTGCAGCCTGCACAGGTAACATTTGCTGTGGTCACGAAGAGTTTGACTAGAGCAATGAGTTTAGCTTTGCAGTGGAAACATGCGTAGCCAACCATGGCAAAACCAGAGTAACTCACATGGCCCCTCTGGAGCTGGCTTGAGYGATCTTTTCTGTAAAATCTTACGGAACTGGTTGAAATACACCAAGCATTAACAAGGGTGAAGAAGACTCCCAGACCCTGCCCCATCCTCAGAAGGGATTGATGAGCTGAGATGATTTTTGCATGAGTATTTATGAAGGTGACTTGCAGCAGGCCCAGGCCTGCCTGCGCGCTGCCTGTCTTAGAAATGAAAGACCTGTCCAACTCCAGATTTACAGCACGGACCCAGTTCTGGAGGAATTCCCACAGAGCATATATATCGCCTGAAGGGGCCCATCCATGAGCCCCTAGTCAATAGAGAGCACATTATCTCCCGTGTGCCGTGAACTGCAGCAGCACAGAGAGATCAGTCATTCTCACAAGGGCTCTCATGACAGAAATCCAGCAGTTGCTGCATCTCTTTGACAGCGTAGAAGGAAAATTAGGTGAGTCTGTTGGACRTAAATTAGATGACTGTTCAGTCCCAGTAGATGGCAGATTTGCTGACGGCAGGAAATGRGGCATTCGGCCACGTTAGCCTCCCGTGCGCACGCCTGTGGGCACACGCATGGTGCTAGTGATAACACAGCGACTGGTACTTGTAATGCACAGACAGCAACCCCCCCGAGCTGGTAGGAACCTGCGCTTTGATGCCTGGTTTTCCTGCCGTGGTGGCCCGCGCTGCTGCCCGGTGGTGGCAGCCGTGCTAACGCTGCCCAGGTRGGCTGGCAGAGCAGAGTCCTGCTGCAGTTGTGACCTCCTGGCCTGGGACCGAGGGCCAGCGGAGACCTTGTGTGTTGGAAATGAACGTTTGTTTTCCGTCGCTTCAGGCCTCCTTTCACAGAGGTCCGTGGCTGGAGGAAGGGCAGGGGACGCGGCTCCTTCGGGCCGTGCTTGGCTCTGCTCCGGGCTGCAGGGGGATGCTCTCTTTTGCAGGGGGACCACTCAGTCGGCAAGTACCGCTGCCTCCTGTGCCAGAAGGAGTTCAGCTCCGAAAGTGGCGTGAAGTACCACATCATCAAGGCTCACTCAGAGGTAAGGAAGCGGCTAGGGCTGGCCTGGGCTGTTCCCTGCTAAAACGAGCCCGTGTTTGCTGTCCGCCCCCTCCATCCTGTCTGCGTGGCGTGCAGCATCGCTGCTCAGCAGCAGCGTTGCTGCAACGGGCTCTCGACGTGGCGCAGACCTTGCGCATCTTGTCATGCCGGGGGGAGAGACCTTGCTGGCCCTCTTCGGGTCCCTGACACCCCCRGGCTGGCCATGGCTGCTCAGCACCCACCAGCTCATCATCGGAGAGGCCCCTGCTTCTTATCGGGCAATGACAGCGGGGTGCGGACGGGTGTCCTGCCTGGCTGCGGGGAGGAGGGCAGGAGTGGCAGYGGTCAGCATGTGCTGGGCACATCCAGCCCGAGGGACCACGCCGTCCGAGGAAGGTCCCTAACCAGCCACCCTGGTCTCCTCCCGGATGCAGAACTGGTTCCGGACCTCCGCCGAGTCCAACCGAAAAAAGAAAAGCAGGGAACAGCTTTCTTCCAGCAAGGAGGAGAAAAAGAAAAGCACAAGCGGGAAGAAAAGGGGGAGGAAACCCAAGGAGAGGCCTCCAGAAACGTCCCTGAAAGGCAGAGAGAGCGTGGCAGTAAAGACTAATCACAAGAAAACGCTAGAGCACTGGGAAGGCTCCCGCTGCAGCCCCGACGGGGAGGAGCGCGTCCCCAAGCCCCCCAGCCACCGGAAGGCGGGAGCCAGTAAGATGCCCGAGAAATGAGCAGCTCAGAGACTCGTCTCCGAGGATTCGTTTACAGCCCAGGGTAACAGGGTGGGGGTCGCTCCCGGTTTTCTGTCCCCCCCCTTCCTCTTTCCACATCCCCCACCCTTCACTCACCCCCTTTTTACAAAAAAAAAAAAAAAAGAAAAAAAGACAAAAAAATACCAGTTAACCACTTTAAGCAAAGTCATGGACCTTGTTTCACACTGGAAAACAAACAGGATCAAGCAAGCTGGACCGCTCTCTACCCCTCGCTGYCCATGTACATACCCCTCTGCCCTCACGCTGCTGCGCCGAGGCGGGCTGTCTGTCCGTCCTGCCCCTGCCCGGCGCCGTGCTGCCTTCCCCCTCTGCCCCTTCCCCAGGACTTTCCTCCTATCTCTGTGCGTGAAACTGGTGACGCTTAAGTGAAAGAGAAGTGCAATGGCAGCAGGGCCTCCTTGGACAGGGCCGCTCTGCGGCTGGCTGTGCTGGGGCGGGGGACGGCCGGACGCAGCGGCTCTCCCCGCTGCCCACGTCCCAGTCCGGCCAGTCCAGTCCGGCAGGGAAACCTTGGGCAGCCTGGAGCCTTCTCGTGTAGGCGCCGCCTGCGTTCCTGCACCCGGGGAGACGTTTCCAAAGATGTTTAACCCAAGCAAACGGCCAGGCAGGGTCAGGAAGGGCCAGGGAACAGCAGGGCCTGGCAGCAGGCACCGGGGGAGACTGGGTGGTGCTTTCCCCACAGCRTGTTCCCAGCACGGAGCGGAGAACCATGCTGGGGCTGTCCTTGGCAGGGATCTCCTCCGCGGTCTGCTGGCTTCGTGGCCTGCTGTGATTGCTCGGGGCAGTGGTTCATCTTCRTCGTCGGAGTTGGCGAGAGCGAGCCGCATGGAGCCACGAGCAGGCGGAGTCGGGAGAACGCCGTGGCAGCGCCGGCGGTSCCGAGGAGCAGGGGAGGCAGGGCAGGGCTGGATGCGGGCTTGCCTCGTGCAGGGTGCGAGAAGGGAGGTCGGAGAGGTGCTGAGCACCCGCAGCCCCCCTGGAGGTYGATGGGGGAGGAGGGTTGCTGTAGGACAGGTTCGCTGGTTTAGTGGAAGGTTGTGGAAATGCTCTTAGCACCTTGGAGCGTCACTGGGAGACAGGGAGGAGAACTGTGGGATGTGGGAGAACTGCACCCTGTTGCTTAGATGCTCTTTGCAAACATGCCTGGACACAAAGTACTGTACCGAGCTGCTGCTGATCCCGTACAGCCGACCCGCGAGCCGCGGAGCTGGGTGGGCAGCGCCGGAGAAGGCTCTGAACGGAGCGGGCAGGCAGCGCTGAGCAGCAGAGCCTGCGGCCAGCTGCCCTGCAGGGGATTTCACGTCCCCTCTCCTGCCCCGACCTCARAGGTGAGGATTGCCCAGCCTGGGGGAGAGCGGGCGGACGTGGGACTGTTCCTGACGGGAGCAGCTCCCGTGCTGAATCACGGCGGCAGCCCCAGGGCCGCCTGCCCCCAGGGCCGGGAGCAGTCCCTGCGTTTGCTCGCCCAGCTCCTTCGCCAGGCTGGGGGGAGGTCCGTAACGGGGCCAGGGGCAGCACCAAGTGACAATCATGGCTCCTGCTTTCCGGCGAGTCCCAGCTGGTGCCCGCCGGACAAGGCACATTGCATACGGCTTGTCCCTCGGCTGGGACGTGCTGCAGCTCCTGGGGACGAGTCTCTGCTCCCCTCAAATGCACCTGAGCCCCCGACCGTCCCCCTTGGAAAGGGGATTTGGAACGAGGGTCTCTGAAAGATGCATTTTTCCTTGCTTGTTTTCTGTTCCTGGTCTTTTTCTCTGTATTTTCCCGCACTAATAGCATCATAACACCTCGTTCTGACCTGGAGGAAACCAYCTCCAGACCAAAATGTGTCTGTCTCTAGACAAAAACCAGGCTACCTCTATCCTTGGGATACGGACACGTCTCGCTGCAGCCCGAAAGGCGGTTACAACAGTTTTCTCTCGGTAACAGAACGAAAACCTTAATTTTGCTTTTCATTYGTTCCCCTGCTCGGGACTTGGGAAGGTGATGTCTGTGGGGGAGGCGAAGTTCTGCTTTTACTTTAGTCAATTAAAATCTCAACCCTCGCTTTCCCCCGCTGCTCTGCACGGCCCGTGCTCCGCCCCGCCGAGGCGCAGGATTGCTTTTGTGCTCCGAGGAACCGTGCAGCGATAATTAACGCCCGTCTCGACTGACACGGCATTGCTGCTGCGGAGGAAGAGGGAGAGACGCGGTTGTTGCCCGCGTTGGGGAAACGCTCCTTTGGGGCGCCTCTGCTCGCSCCCCCGCCGCGGCTCCGGCAGCTGGGTGCGGGGATCTGCGTTTGCCCCAGCAGCGCTCGGCCGTGGAGGCGAGAAAACCCTGTCCGCACGTTTGCCCGGTGTTTAGGTGTTTACAGAAACTGCTAGTTGCGTCCGGGCTTTAAAGCAATTAGTGAGACAGCTTAATTAGTCGCTGTGGCTCATCCTGTTTGTCTCTCGCGCTTCAGCTGAGCTTTGTTTTGATGGGTACAAATCTTATCCCCTTGGGGAAGGGCGATGCTTTCAGTAACGGCAAGACCTGAACTCTCCCAGCCTGCAAAACCCTTGCGGAGCGGCAGCGGGGGGATGTTCGCCTGCAGAGGCGGGGGGAGAGGGCGCGAGCGCGGGACTTTGTGCGGTGGCTCGTTGGGTAGCAGGAGCCCAGGGGCTGGCGCCTGCTTGGCGCGGAGCCCGGCGGAGCAGCCAGTGCTGCAAGACGCCGTGAGGAGGCTGCTATTGCCCCGGGCCCGAGAAAAACGTGCTCAGAAGCACCGCCGGGCCGGGCCGTCCTTGGCCGGCACCGGCACCGCAGCGGGAGGTTGGGCCCGGGGAGGTGCGGGGCGACGGTGTATAACTCTTCAGGTTGTTATCAGCTGCAAAAAGAGAGGGAGCAGCGGTTTGGAGCAACTGCGCAGGGCGGCAAGGGGACGCTGGCAGCWCCTGGGAGCTCCAGGAAAGCGGCACAGAGTTATGCACTGAAATCTCTACATTGGTGCTTTAAGTGGCCTGTTCTGGGATGTTTTTTTCTCCCCAAAACGGCCAAGAATCTGGCAGCTTTTGCTGATGCGAGAGGGAGCTGCTGGCTCCAAAAATCAGCTCACTTATTTAGGAGCCTAAGTGTGGAGTTAGAGGCTCCCTCCAGGCTCCTGCTCATTGAATAGCTGCAAACGAGGTGCCGCCGGGGAGCCGAAAGCGGAGCCGGGGCGGCACGCCGAGGCTGCTGGCGCTGCCGGGGGCTGGCRAGCCCGCGCGCGCCCTGCCCGCTGGCTGCACCGCCGCAGCCGCGGCTTCGCCGGTTGCTCAGGTGATTCCTTTCCTTATTCCCCTTGGTCCCAGTGGAAAGACAGCAAGGTCTGGGAAAGCCATAAATCCTTGGTGACAGCTCACCCCAGCGGGGGGAGGGGATGCCTAGAAAAGTCTGAAGACTTCCTCCCAAAAGAGATTGATTCATTTTCTTCCAAAATCCTCCTTCCCTAGAGGGATGTGGCTAAAATGACTGTGGTTTAGGACTCGCTGCTTGGGCCTCCCTGCAGCTCGCAGGCTGCGTCGGCGGCTGCAGCCCCTCTGCTTGGCAGGGGGAGCGGACKGGGACGCAGCGGGGGGAAGGCGTGTTGCGTTGTCGCTCCCGCGCGGAGCAGAGCCTGCCTCGGGCGTCAGTCCCCGGCTTGGCGCGGGGTTTTACCTTCCTGACGGCGGCCGAAAGCCGTGAGGYCCGTGCCTGCGTCCCAGCGCACCCMGGCGCGTGCCGCTCGGAGAAAGCACCGCTCTCCGCTGCGCGCGGGGAGGATCGGGCACGGCGACTGCCGGGTCCGGGCTGCAAACGGGCCGCGTCGGGCGGTGCCGAAGGTTTCGCGTGAGCGGCGACGTTGTGCTGAGCGTTGTGCTCGCGCGTTCGCACCCGTGCCGGCCGGGCTGCGCTGCCCGAAAGGCTGCTCGTCGCCCGCGCTGGGGAACGTCGCAGGGCTCGGTGCTCGCTAACACGTAGTTAATGCGATTCGCGTTGGTTAAATTAGGACGCGGCGCTCTGCGCCGTACGGGTGCCGCCGCGGAGCTCGGCCCGGGCACGGCCGGTTTCCCGGTCTGCGGGGAGGGGTCGGTGCCGTGCCAGGCCTGCCGGCAGCGGGGCGAAACCACCCGAGGCGCCTGGGCTTGGCTGTCGTCGCCGTCCCTCTGCCGTCGCGGAGGCAGCACTCCCGTGGTCCGATGGAAAATTTTACAAGAAATTGAGCTCTTCAAGGTTCTTTTCCTTAAAAGGTATTTTTTCCCCACGAGGCATTAGTCAAAGAGGAAAACGTTCTCCCACTGCTTTCTCCTTTGTAAAGGAGGAGAAGTTCTGCAAAAAGCATTAATGATCATGAAAGTAGACGGATATATTTTTTCTKAAGTGCTGTCACGTAGCCAGAGCCGGCGGCGAGGGAGCCCTGAGCTGTTTGCAGCTGGCTGCCTCGCCGCGAGCCGCCCGGCCCGGCAAATCCCAACCGACGCGAAGCCGAGCGCGGGGCCGAGAGCGGAAAGCCGAAAGCGGAGCGTTAGAGCGGAGCGGGGCCCGCGGGGCCCGCGGAGAGAGGGCAGCGCCGGCGGGGAGCGCGTCCTGCCCCGGCTGCCTTCTGCTGGCCTGCGGCAAGCCGGGGACCGGGAGCTCGGCTCGCTGAACGTGAATCCGTTTCTTCCTGGGCCTCTGGTCCCGGCGATCCRGCCGGATCGTGCCAAGCCGAAGGGACCCCAGCTTCCACGGCAGAAAGGGCCCAAAGGTTTTATTTTCATTGCAGGCAAAAAACTAAATGGAATAATAACTCATCAGCGATGAGTCTTGATGCAGACGTTACACAGCTTGTCCCAGATTTCAGCGGGAACCGCTGCRTCCGTCTCGCTACCCGAGTCGATGGTGCAAATCCCCGTTTGCTTCCGCAGCGGCAGCTTTCAAAGAGAGAAGCCGAGGCCGGGGAGGGAGCGCGAGGCTGGAGCAGACCGCGAGCGGCCGGGCGCCCCCGGGCCCTCCGCCCCGGCCGCGCGGGAGCGGGACCTCCCGGGGCGGCGCGGTGCGTCCCGCTCGGGAGCTCGCCCCGAACACAAGCAGGCGCCGGCACAAGCTCCTCATTCTCCGTTTTCTTTTCTTTGCCCAACCGCTTTGCCAGGAGCGAGTCCTCAAAGCCAAGTCGGTGCAGATCCCGGTGTCCCGAGGCCTGGGAGAGAGCAGCCCAGTTGCCCCCGAGGGACCGTCGTCCKGAAAGGCGGGCGAAGGCGGCTGCTGTTGCTCGGGGTGGGGGTCCCAGCAGGCACCCCCGGGGCAGGGGAGGGCGCTGCGAAAGTCGGGGCGTTCTGCGCCGCGCGCCCTCGCGGCGGGAAAGCGGACGGTCTCTGCCTCGCTGCGGGACGTTGCCTTCCTCGGCGGCTCCCGGCGCGGGCGAAGGCGCTCGGGGCGCGCGGCCGCGGCGCGTCCCCTCGGCCAGGACCCTGCGGCGGGRGGGACCCGCCGGGCACCCTCGCCCCGGGTCCGCTGTCCTGCAGGCGCGGGGCCGTCTCCCGCCCGGCGCTGCGCCGGCCCGGCCGCGCGGCGACGCCGGACCTGCGCTTTGCAAAGCAAAGGGCTAACCTTGGAGCGGGTTTCTGGGCGGGCGGGCAGCCTCGCGTCCCGTTGCTCGTGCAAACCTGGCAGCAGCCTCCCCGAAACGGCTCCCGCAGCTCCGCTTGCAGGTAGCGGGCAGGAAGCCTCACCGCGAGCCCGGCGCGGTCGGCTGCGCCCCGGCGGCCAACGCACCGTTCGGGGCAGGGAGAAGCGGCCGCCTCCGAGCACGTCCCGCGGGGACGCGTCCCTCCCCGAGGTCGCCGCCGCGGACAGGAGCGCCGAAAGGGGCCCAGCGAGCTGCCCCCAGCCGGGAGACTCACGCACATTCACGTAGGGACCGATYCGTTCTTTTCTTTCTCTCCTTGGTGCCACCCATTCCACAGCATATCCGAATGTTTCTCGTCAATGCCAGTTATTAGTGCATAAGTGTATTTTGGGGAAAAAAACAAAATGGAAAAAAAAAAGAATTTTCAATTTATCACTTGTAACCATATATATAAATATATAAATATATATATTAAAAAGTGTTTATTTGCAAAAAATAAAATTGTTTTAACAGTAAACTATCTTATAATAAACTCCCAATTTGTGACGATCTGTTCTTTTGTTAATCATTGACAAATCCTCAGTTTGAGAGTACTGTAATAAACAGCTATTAATAACAGCGCCACTGAACACCTAGAAGGGATAAACTCTATGTACTGTATGTATTAAACACAGCTGTATCAAATAAATGTTTATTGATTTTTTATTATTACTATTATTGTTGTTTTGCAGTTTGGTGTGAGAGTTTGTTGGAAGCAAGGGGGTCCCGGCTAGGGGGGTGAGCTGCAGACGGCCCTCSCTGCCGCTTTGCCGACGCGGTTCCCGGAGGCGCTTGCAGCTCGGTTCAAGSCCAGGCCAGTTTTCCTCGTCCCTCGATGGGCACAAGCACGCGGGAAGCGGCCGCATCGAGAGGCCCCGCGATCGGATGGGCTGTTCCAGCAGCACCTCCAGCCTCGCGGGGGAGGACGTTTCCCGGGAAATGTGCTGGCTGCGTCTCTCCCGGCAGATCCACCCGGAGCCTGCCCTTGGCCGGTTGCACAGGGATGCTCCCACGGGCAGCCCAGACCCCCAGGGGCATCTCAGACCCCTGGGGCAGTCCCTGGACCCGAGGGGCAGCTCGGACCCCCAGGGGCAGCTCGGACCCCCAGGGCAGTCCCTGGAGCTGGGGGGCAGCTCGGACCCCCAGGGGCAGCTCAGACTCCTGGGGCAATCCTTGGCCAAGGGGGCAGTTTGGACCCCCGGGGGCAGCTCGGACGCCCGGGGCGGTCCCTGCACCCAGGGGGCAGCTCGGACCCCCAGGGGCAGCTCGGACCCCCGGGCAATCCTTGGCCAAGGGGGCAGTTTGGACCCCCAGGGGCAGCTCGGACCCCCGGGGCAGTCCCTGGACCCGGGGGGCAGCTCGGACCCCCAGGGGCAGCACGGACCCCTGGGGCAGTCCCTGAACCCGGGGGGCAGCTCGGACCCTCAGGGGCAGCACGGACCCCTGGGGCAGTCCCTGGACCCGGGGGGCAGCTCGGACCCCCAGGGCAGTCCCTGGACCCGGGGGGCAGCTCGGACGCCCAGGGGCAGCTCGGACCCCCGGGGCAGTCCCTGGACCCGGGGGGGCAGCTCGGACCCCCAGGGGCAGCACGGACCCCTGGGGCAGTCCCTGGACCCGGGGGGCAGCTCAGACCCCCAGGGGCAGCTCGGACCCCNCAGCTCGGACCCCCGGGGCAGTCCCTGGACCCAGGGGGCAGCTCGGACCCCCAGGGGCAGCTCGGACCCCTGGGGCAGTCCCTGGACCCGGGGGGTAGCTCGGACCCCCAGGGGCAGCACGGACCCCCGGGGCAGTCCCTGGACCTGGGGGGCAGCTCGGACCCCCGGGGCAGTCCCTGGACCCGGGGGGCAGCTCGGACCCCCAGGGGCAGCTCGGACCCCCGGGGCAGTCCCTGGACGCGGGGAGCAGCTCGGACTCCCGGGGGCAGCACGGACCCCTGGGGCAGTCCCTGGACCTGGGGGGCAGCTCGGACGCCCAGGGGCAGCTCGGATCCCCGGGGCAGTCCCTGGACCCGGGGGGCAGCTCGGACCCCCAGGGGCAGCTCGGACCCCCGGGGCAGTCCCTGGACCTTGCTGCCCTGGAGCCCAAGGCAGGGACATCCATGCAGGGCCGCAGCCCGGTGGCAGCAGCAGCAGTCGGGATGGGGTGGAAAAGCCCTAGATCTCGTCCTCTGCTCTCACGCAGGAGCTTCACGCCGGTGCTTGCGGGGGAGACGCGTCTAACTGTGCCGCTTCCAGCCCTCTGGGGAGCGGCAACGACCGGGTTTCGTCCTTCCTCCGGTGAGAGCCGCCGCGAGGCGAGGGAAGCCGCCGCGCACGGCCCCGGCCTAGTGCCACTGGATGGAGCTCGAGTTATGGCCAARCTCGCCGGGCTCCGCCAGGCCCAGCAGGAGCCTCCAGGCAGGGCGCAAGACTCCAAAAACCGGGGTGAGGAGCCGGTGGGGCAGGACCGGGGYGGGGGGGGCAAAACGGTTCTCCCGGGGCGTCGCGGGATGGCGGCGGGAAGCGGCAGCGCTTTGCACAGGGGCTCGGGGCGCAGCAGGGAAATCCCGCTGACAGGGACGGTGCGCACGGCCGCGCCGGCCGGCCTGGCCTCCGGCTGCGCTCGGAGCGGGGCCCTCGCTCCAGGACCGCGGCGAAACCCCCCGCCCAGGCCCGCCACGACCCCCCCCGTCCTGCGGCGGCTCCCGGAGCCACCGACACTGCAGCTCCCGTGGTGCCGCGCGGCCCCCCCAGGACTACAACTCCCGTGGTGCCGCGCGGCCCCCCAGGACTACA
>NW_028186534.1:12967061-12996159 GCF_003343005.1 Rhea americana
CTGGTTGCCATGGCAGCGCCCGCGGAGGGGCCGCGCTGCCGCCAAGCACGGCCCGGCCCGGCCCGGCCCGGCCCGCGCGGAGCCGGCCTCATCCCCGGGACAGCGCCGGGCGAAGCGGCTGTCCCGCCGCGGAGCTGCCTGCACGGTCTGGGGCAGGGCTTGCGGCCTCGTGTGCCACCCGCCCCTCGGGGCACAGGGACGTCGCGCCCCGCAGCTGGGTGCAGCCCCCGGGTCGGGGCCTGCGGGACAGGGATGCTCCCCCGGGGCTGCCTGCACCATCTGGGACGGAGCACCGGTGGTGGGCATGAGCCCCCCGGGCAGTCCGTGCCGCCCGGAATTGAGCCGCCCGGAATTGAGCGCTGGGGCCAGGGATGTCCCCAAGGGCTGTCCGTGCCACCTGGGATCGAGCCCTGGGGACAGGAGTGTCCCCCCAGGGTTGTCCATGCCCTGGGTCAAGTCCTGGGGGCAGGAATGGACAGGAATGTCCATCCCCCCCCAGGGTTGTCTGTGCCGTGGGATCAAGTCCTGGGGACAGGAATGTCTTCCCGGTGTTGTCCGTGCCTGGGGACAGGGATGTCCCCCGAAGCTGCCCGGGATCGATTGCTGAGGACAGGGATGTCCCCCAAGGGCTGTCCGTGCTGCCCCTAGGACGCCTGGGGCCAGAGCACTGGGGTGATCCGCAAAGGTGCGTGGTGCTCGCAGCTGAGCTGGGGTGATCCGCCCTCGGGGTCCTGCCACCAGCAGGGTTTGAAGCTGCCCTGCTGCGTCGTGCCCTTTCTGGAGCTGCTTCCCCCTCAGGGCCAGGCCTGGCGACGGCGTCGTCTTCGTCACCTGGCCCTGCTAGGGGAGGCCGTGCTGGGCGGGAGGGCGAGCAGGCTTCCTGTGTCGCTGCCCGGCTTGTCAGTGCCCCCGTGACACATCCTGTCCCGTTACGGAGCGGTGCAATGTGGTTGATTGCTTGCAAAATTGCTCACTGCGATCGTCATAGGTGGCTCTTGCTGTGGCCCTAGAGCCAGTTTCCGGGCGGCCCCACGGAGCGCCGCAGCCGAACTTCTGCTGCCTTCAATGGCACAAGGGCGTTGGTGGGGCTGGAGCCTCCCTGCAACCACTGCTCGCCTTTACCTTGCTTTCCTGGAAAAAACTCCTTCTGCACTGAAGTCTTTCAACAAAGACAGTTTCTTAATGTAGTAGATTTGCATATSGCAACCTTTGGAAAGTTTCTAGGAAGCATGCTCCCAGCTGGGGCTCAGTCACTGCTTTTCTTCTTCCTCGTTGGATTTTGTCATGACTGGCAGGTTAATCCGCGGTGAGGATTGGTCGCTGAAACGTGCTGAACTTGAGCTGTTTGTAGGTGAACCAGTGTGTGTGCATCCACTTTAGAGAACGTGAGGCGCTGGTGAAGCGTGGAGGGGAAACCTCCCTGCCATTTCCTATCTGAGGAGAAACATGTATTTTTTCCCCCACTCAGAAGACAGATTTTTTCCCTTTCTTTTTCAAATGCTTTTGTCCTTGGGCTGAGAGGAGAATAATCGATTCCAAATATGAAACGCCCAGGCAGCCTCTCAGAGCACGACCGAAGTGCTGCTCGCGTTGCAGTCTTTGTTTTTCASTCCTGGAACGGGACCCGCGGGAGCACGCCTGCGCTCAGCAGGAGCCGAYGGTCCCTGATGCAGAGAACGACCTTGGCTGTGACCACAGAGAAGAAAACTTTCAAACTTGGGTGCTGTGATTCTTTGCTGAACAGGCTGGGCTCCAAGTGAGTCAGTGAAAAACAGACCACTTATTTCGATAGCTAAATATGGACCCAGCCTTTGAAATGTTGCCCGTGCCCTTCCTGTGAGTCAGTTGCATCAGTTTGTAAAATGGAGATTGTGAAGATGTGGAGATTAGTTAAGTAGTAGGGGAAGAAAGAGCCTTACTGAGTAATACTAGTTAGATAGGGGATGAGTAACTGAATTGTATAACGGCATCTATTTTAACCAAGGAGCAGGCTGCCGGTTAAATTGACCACGGGGTTTCCATGTTCCAGCGGGGAGAGAATGCTGGCTTCACTTTGTATAAATAGCAGCGAGACAATTGGTTTTGAAAAGAAAAATGTTTATCCTTTTGTATTTAGTAATCAAAGCCCTTAACAGAGTTTAAAACTGTGTGCATGTGAACCATGCAGGGGCCTATTTCTCTCCATGCTTCCAGCACTGATGGAGAATAATTAGAGGCAAGGCAGGGACACCGCTGCAAAGCATGGTGCAAGTTCAGGGAAAACTGAGCTCTGAGCTGGGTTTCTTTTGAAGAAGTCCTGGCTGCTGGAGGCAATCGCTGTAACAGTCCAGGCTGCTGGCCCCGTCCTGTCCTGCCTGGGTCACTTGGCATTTTGGCCGAGGCCGTGGAGCTGGCGCTTCTCTTGCTCTCTCCCTGGGATGGGTTTGCAAGAGAAGGAAGTGGCAGGTCTCTTGCGGGCTTTGGTGTCTAGGCATTTCCCACTATGAGGGCCCCGGGCATCCTCTTGGCATCCGCCAGAGCTGGTGGCAGAGCGAGKGCAGGTCGGTCCCTCCATCCTGATGCTCAGGGCTTCAGAGCCTTTTTTGTGTGTTCTCCACAGCAGACTTGTTCTCTGGACCGGCTGACCAACAGTGTCATCAGGGTGATGGGATCCCGCAGCGTCTCACTCTGGTTGCTGAGTGAGGCTGTTCCTGGTGCAGGGCAGCACCACATAAAATAAGGGTTCACATCCTCTTTTTGCACTAGGCCGTAGCAATGCCCTCGACCTGATGCACAAAGGATGCAGGTGCAGCCTGCTGCCTGTCGAAGCTGGACTGAAGTAAGTCCTCTCCTGCTGGTGGGAAGGATTCTTCCCCATCCCAGTCCAGGAGCTGCTGAACAGGCTGACTGAGTCTCAGGTCCTTGTGCTTAGCCTTATTGTTGCCCCAAATTCAGTGGGAACATCAACTTTCTAGCGAACCCAGGCGTAGCGAGTCTGTTGCCTGCGTGAGACGTTTGCGCAGCGAGCGCTCGCCGTCCGTGTCAGGCCTGGATCCCGTGCTCTTGCGTTACCGCAGCAGGGTCTGCGTCCTGCCCCGCGGCTGTGCTGAGCGGCAGCGGCTGCTGCGGGCAAGCTGTTCGCGCCGCAAAGGACRAGCTGCRGCCAGAGGGSTGTTCGCAGAGGTGCTTGCTCAGCRCGGTGTGCAATCCTGTGTCCTTCCCACCCCAACTTAGCAGGCTGGGCAGACAGTGACTTGATTGTGGACCAGGTCATCCGTCACCTGGAAACTATCTGGAGATCAGACTGAGCTTCGTAGTGCAATTATTTTCAGCTTAAGTAAGACACAAAAGCCAGATCTAATTCCATGTTGGTACATGCGGACCAAGGCAAACTCCAGAAAACCAAATACTTAATAACATGTTCTGAGATAGGAATGAAATGAGATAGGAACCACCTTCAAACTCATGCGGTTCCTGCTCCTCTGCACAGCTGTGATGAGAGCTCGGTGAGTGACCCAGGGCCTGCCCTGCCTTGGACAAAAGAGCTTCTCCTGTTAGTTAACATACACATCRAAGCCAAGCTCTATTTTAATGCAAGCACCTCTTATCTTTTGGCTAGATGTTTCCTGAGCTTTTACGTGGCCTGCATGAATTTGATCACAATATTCGGATTACAGTGACCAAAACAGGAAAAACCATGTTCAGTTTGGCTGCCGTCCTTAAATCCTAAGGAAAAACAATTGATCAACTTTCCATCTCTGGAAGAAAGGTGGAGGAGGAAAAGGGGACTCCAGTATCTTGTGAATCAGAACGTGTCCCATCCTGAATTCTCTGGGATAATTTTATAGTTCCTAGCTGCCCAACAGTGACTGTCCCGCTCCCACCCGTGCAGTAGCCTGCATCACCCTTGCTGCAGGTAAAGTCCTCTTTTCCCCATCTCCAGCACACATGGAGAACATCTTCGTCTCTTCCTGTGTGACGATCTTCATGTAATACAAGGAGCTCAGGTGTGCTTTTTTGTTTCACTTTCTTTTTAGATTAAGCAATCCTATTTCTTCAACTCTCCTTACAGAATGAAGTGAGTTGAAGTAGTTGCTTCCCATACAACTTCATTAACCTTCACCATTTTACTGTTTCTTGCAATATTAAGTCCAGCTTCTGGAGTCCTGTGGTTATAGAGAATCAATTTGCACTTAAAAATCTTCTAGAAGAAAAAAGTCCGAAAACATGATCTTTGGCTGGTTTAAGAGCTCAGAAACCAGGAAGCCACCTGACGAGCCGTCTGATTTCCCTGAGACGTTTCGCTCCTTGAGAGCTGGTCTCACACCGTGCAGTTGGCACCATTTTTGCACGACTGTCGCTGGCGGTGTCGCAGACTTCATCTGGAAGATCAGCACGGTCTTTGCGGGAGGCGATGTTTGTTACCGGAAGGCAGAGCTCTCCGTCCTGCTTCCGCATGATACCTATCATTCTTTTTAGCACTCTGTGTCCCCACACCAGCTCTTTGCTCCAGGTCGGGGGTGATTTGCGAAGGCAATGTTTGACATTACTGAGGGCTTTTTTTTTTTCTTGTTACTGGGATTAAAAGTTGTTTTAGGCAATTCTCTTCCTACCTGGGAGCTCAATGAGGATGTTGAATAAGCTGTTGAGAGAATTGGTCCCATTGCTTGGACATTTTAAACAAAGACAGGAAAAAAGGCACCAGGGAGTGTGTGATAAGGAACAATGATACATTGGCAAGGACTTGTTAAGTTCAAATTTCTTGTCCTTTTTTTTTCTTCTTCTTTAGTAGAAAAGAATAGAAATYGCTATGGAAAAGAATTTTATTTTTAAACTTTTGAAAGGGCTTTTGCAGAGAAAGGGGAATTGATACTAAAATTACAGGATGGAAAAGGTTCCTTTGATCATCAGTCATTTTATTGGCATTGTTAGGGGTAGCGGCGAAGGCCAGCAGTTTGAGCTGGGGACATGTTACCTCTGCAAACCTCTGTCACAGTTTCCCTCTTCCTTCAGTCAGCTATTCAGAGGCCAAAGTCTTTTCCTAAATGTCCCTGGTTTTTAGCAGTATTAAAGGGCAAGCAATTAGTAATTAGAGATTTGTTTCAGTATAATGTTCTCCTCTGTCAGTCCCGCTGCTGGGCATGAACAGAAGCATACTGGTGTGTACCTTACAAGACTGGGACTTCCTAGCTAAGAAATCGTTCTCTTGATGTCCTTTGGGATTTATTCTGTTTCTAGAATCAGTAGTATTGCATTAACTGGGACCCATGTCTCAGTGCAGGCAGGATCCAGGCACTTGGGCTTTTTCTTTCAGAGCCAACTGGAGTTTGGTTTCAGCTACATATGTGGCTTCATGGGAAAAATCTGGCCCTTGAATGCCGCACTTGCCCCACTGAAGGGCAGAGGCTGCGAGGAGGCCGTGTGCGGTGCTCCAGATCTGCTCCAAAGAGCAGTCCCCGCTCTGGGTGTCCCAGAGCTGGGCTCGAGGCCTCGGCAGGTGGGCTAGCCTGCGAGCTGGGCGCAGCAGGAGCTCGCCTGCCAGCGCGCACAGAGCTGGGCAGGCGCTGCCAGGTCTCGCTGGCGTGCCTGGGAGTGCCGCAGGACACCGCTTGTGCCGGAGGTCACATCGGGAGCTCCTCTGTGCTGGCAGACCTGGAGGTCCGGTCRTGTTTGGTGCTGCCCATGCTACGGCAGCACTTTGAGTTGGGACACATGGGTGCAATGTGTCCCAGYGTCTGGAATAACCCCAGTGCGTCTGGAATAGCTGAGGGAGATGTCTTTTCACTCTTTCTGGATCTGTCTCCCAACATCCGTCCCGGCTTGATGCTGAATGACAGAGGAGCATCCTCTGCTGCTCCTCCGCTGGAGACGGGTGCGGTGAAGCAGAGCTCTTGTCTAGCCGGCACGGAAGGCGGGTTGGGGAGCTTATTCGGTATGTGCAGGACATCATCGTGACTCACTGTGTCACTGGCAGAACGTGCTTGCTGCTCCCTGCTTAGGGTTTTGATGTGACCTCAGCTACCTCCTCCCTTCCRCATCAGCCAAGTGCTGTTTGTTGGGTGCTGCTCTTGCCTCAGCCCATATGGTGCATATGGGTGTCACATGGAGGCGTCCGTGACTTGGGAGCGTTGTCTGGAACCGCTGCAGACAACTTCTCGTGTGCCATGGGAAAATAAACGGCCTGCAGGCTCCYGTTTGCTCTAGCTGACTGCTCCGGGGCTGCCCCAGGCCCTTTCTGCCATGGTGCCCAGTCGTCTCTGATCCTTCGCTGGGCATCTGGTCCTTCACCCCTGGCTGCTTACGAGGGGCGAGGAGCCGCCGGGAAGCTGCGCCGCTGAACGGCAGGGAGGGCAGCAAGCGCCTGGCAGCGGGAAGGCTGGGAGCGCGCAGCGCGGAGGCCTAGGCAGCCGGGGGCACGTTATTCTTAGTCCGCCACAGCCCCCCGGGGTGTTGAGTTTCACCAGCTTGTTTACGCTGAGGCCGGAGAGCGAGGAGACGGCAAGGGGCAGCTGAGCGGCCGCGGGAGCGCTCGGGGCCGGACCTGCCTGCCGCGTGGGGCTCTCCAGCCCCGCGCCGTCCCCGCAGGGCTGCCCCAGCACGCCGGCACGGGCAGCAGCGCCCCGGCCCCGAGCCCGCGCCGGTGCCTGTGGCTCCAGCAGCGCCAGGCCGTCCGCTTGGGCCCCGATCCGTGTCCCCTGCCCCGAGGCCATTCCCACCCACTGGAGCACCCGCCGGCACCGGTGCCAGCAGCCTCCACCCGCGCCCGGGGGCTCGGCAGCCCCGGCGCCCGCTCGCTTACCGGGCGGCAGGGCCGATCTCCGCACTCGCCGAGCCGGCTCTGAATGTCAGAGGCAGGTGAACGAACGCTGCTCCCGAAGAGCACCGGCACGCCGGGTGTTTATTTGTCTGTCACCAGGGGGGCGGTTAGAGGAGGTGTCACTTCTGCCCCCCCCCCCTTTTTCTTTAATCAAGCCAGTGCTATTAATATCAGGTAATGAACGTAATCTCTAGGTTAAGCTATCCTCTTATGCGCGCCGACCACTCCACAACTCCAAGCACAAGACACTCCCCCGGCAGTGCTCCTCTTTCCTCCATCCTCCTGTCCCTGTCCTGTGCTACCGCTTCGGCCCTGCGCTTCGGCTAGGGGTTTGCCTCCAGCCCGGCCCCCTCGGGGCCCGATCGCCCCCCGCGCCCCTCCGTCGGCGGCGACGCTCCTGCGCATGGCTTCTCTCTGCGCGGTTCGTGCCGAGCGCTTCGCTCGCGTGGCAGCCCGATCCTAGCGCCTTGGGCACGGAGAGACGGGAAGCCAAAAAATCCACGGGCACGCACGTAGAGCCAGCACCCCTCTGCCCGGGATCGCCTGGATCTCTGCAGTGGGGTCAAAATGAGCAGTCCTCCCACCTACTCCGGCGTCCGGATATCGGGCTGCTGGGCCCTTGGGCCTGAAGGCAGGTGAGTGCCCCCTTTGCTTCGGTTTGGCGGTTTTTTCCTGTTTTCTGGGGAGCAGATTCTCGGCTGCCCTGCTCCTGGCAGCCCTGCTCCCRCTTGGCTGAGGCTGGGAAATCGCAGGCAGCAGCTGGGGGAAAGATCAGCTTCCCACGGGACGCGGGACAAAACCAGTGCAGAGAGCCTTGCACAGCAGCCTTTCCGGGACAGTCAGCGGGTGGATTTGAAGGTTGAACGTTTTGGTCAGCACGTTGTTCGTGGGGCTTGGGACGGTGGAAGAGCCCKCCAGTTCGGCTGGAAGGTGGGGTTTGGGGTCTGCTGGTTTTCCTTGCAGGCTGTGGGACCCACAGCAGGCTGCTGCACGGGGACACAGGGAACGGGCCGAGCGTGGCGCTGGGGCGCAGAGGGGTCCTCCCCCAGCCCCCCTAAACCCACACCTGGGGGAAGCAGAAAGCTCCCTGTTGGTCCRTGATCTGCACAGCTCCCATCCCTCCTGCCCAGACCTGGCCGGGGGCTACTGCAGGGTGGTTAAAGCAATGGTATTAACTTCACGCTATAAATAGAGTTCTCCTTCTCCGAGTGCTTTATGTTGYGAATAGGTGCACTGAAAATGCTTTGTCCCTGCTTCAGGGAATTTTAAGAAGTGTTAGAAACCAACAGCAAAATGAGATGCCTAAGAAGTGCCCGGGATCAGCCATTCTTTTGGAGGGCAGGAAAGCCCTTTCCTGGCAAATGCAGCAGTAGAAAACAAGCTGCAAGTACAAAACTTGAAGTGTAACATTAGTAGAGAATTTATGATCTTTGCAGCACTCCAAAACAACTGTACAACCTCCGTCTCCCCCAAAGCCCATGTTTATCTGAGACAAATCATGGGAAACTGATTTAAGAGGCGGATTATAGAATTTGTATAAAGGTCCAAAAGTATTTGGATGAGAAAAGACATAGCAAGTGAGCTTTTGGAACAGGATTAAAATGATCTTCTGAATCCAAGAGCAGGTCCCCTGGGAGTGCTAGTAGAGGATGGCTCTGCTTCTCACAGATGGAAATTCCTGTACTCTTCCTTCCTTGCACGTGTCTGTAATCCCACAGCGATCAGCGCAAGGAATACTCCCTGCAGTCCCAGAGCRGATCTGTCCGGTAGGTCCCTGTTGAGCCCAACATACTTGGTGTGCTCTGGGTGCAGGTAACTGGGGAAAGTGGGAGGTGCTGGAGTGAGACACGAGCACATTCGRTTGTCAGCTTGGACACATGGGCTGTAATTCTGGACATGGCTGAAGCCGTTGCGGGTCAAAACCTCCTCGTCCCCGCAAAGGGCCGAGTCACGTCGGGTCTAAGCAGAGGTGCCAGCGGCACATCTCGGAAAGATCAGCCTGGTGGTCTGTCTCTGGGGTCTCGTGAAGTCTGGGTCGAGGTTTCAGCAGTTGTCAGTAGGTTTGTGGCTTCTGGCCTCTATCAGCGTCTCCGTGTGCAAGACGCCACGCGCCGGCACGCAGCCTGCTCCAGAGGCTGCCTGGACTCGCCCGGCTGCGCCTAGCCACAGCGGTCCCCGAGCGGAGAGGAGCTGCGGCGGCTGCCTTTGCACAAGGTGTGTGCCGGGCACTGCGCGAGCGTTACGCCGAGATTCGACTTTGCGCCGTGAGGTTAGCAAGGGAGAGCTTGGTGCTTGAGGGGACAGCCTGAGCCTCGTCTCCCTGACCCGCTCGTGGGCTGGGACCCTGCGCCGCCCAGAAACCGATGTGTGCCACCCTGGAGAGAAACCCAAGTGCAAAGCCCTGCCCAAGGAGCCCTCCGCGGTAAATCTCCCCCAGCAGCCCTCGAGTAACCGCAGTCCCTGGAGAGGGGGGCTGGACTGCAGATGAAAGGAATGATTTTATTTTCTGGTAAACAACTRTCTCTTTGTCATCTCTGCTTTTATCAGGCTAAAATGACTTTGTTTATGTACCAGCATCATCATCTGATGTCAGCCCTGCTCTGGGAATAGTGCACGGTGGCTAATTGCTGCTGCAGAGTCACTTGCRGGAGAGGAGAATAAAAGATCCCATCTGTTTTTGCCTTTTCTGCCATATTATTTCCTTTTACACAGAAAGAAACTCCAGAAGGCTTTCCTGGCTGATCTCACCTTGTGATGTTGCTTTTAAAAAATGATTGTTCCGGTGTTTATGGCTTTTGGGCAAGCTGGAGGCCTGCAGCGCTCAGTCCTCGCTGTGTGCTGAGGGCTCGTGCTTGCAGTGGGCAGTTTTTAGGTTGTGCTCTGGTCCTTTGGAGAGACCTTGCAGGTGAACAGCAACACTTGTAGAGATAACATTGATGTAGGAGTGCCTGGAGCAGGGGAAAGAGCTGGAAACTGCGCTTTGWTTGGAAGAATCAGGCAAAGTCAGGCAAATAGCTATTTCCTACTGCCTTGTTGAATGGGTGCAGATATGGGAGAGGTAGAGTTGTGTGATGCTGTGCGAGGGCTGCCAGGGATAGGCAGGGATAGGAGCGAGTTTTGCTGGGTGCCACGGGCAGCTGTGGGCGTCAGCGCAATGCTCCACTCGAGCRAAGCRGTGTCCCGTGGCGGGCTGCTGCCCRGGCACRGGCAGGTCTTGCATCCCACTCCGCTACGGGGTTCCTTCCCGGGTGAGCTGAGATGACAGCACCGGGGCTGGACCAGGGGATTTTCGGTCCGTTTGTCCTTAACCACGAGCCCACTTGCCTTCTAGCAGAAGCAGAGACCTTCCCCACCCCACCGTTTGCTTGTGGCCTGCACTGGTGTTGTGCCCAGCACCGAGATGTCTGTTGATGGGGATTGCTGCACAGGCTTTAAGCACAGATGGCTGGTCTCAAATTCTGATCATTATCTAAAAATGTTCTAAAAAGGGATGGATGAGGAAGGCAATTAATCCTCATTACCAAAACAGCTTAAAAACAAACAAAAAAAGAAGTTCRTAAAACCCTACAGCTCTTAAATCCTTTCAAGAGCAAAAAAAAATTAACGGAAAGGCATCAAAGCCCCTCCAGCTGGGCCAGGCTGTATCAAACCATGCCCGCTTGGTGTGTTCCTGCTGCCCAGGGCTCTGACCTTGTGGCGATTTCGTCTCTACTGCGGGCACGGTTGGGGAAAGAAGAGTGGCCACTAGGCAGAGAGGAGCGAGTGTGAGCAGGGGAGCTCTTTGCACCAACATGGAAACCAAGCCCCGAGGCTGGATCCGGCCCTACGTGCTTGCCTGGCCTTTCCGCTGAAGCGGCCGAGGGGGGAGCACGGTGGGCGTCCTGGCCGGGCTGGGGAGATGATCCCACTCTAATCCCTTGGCCGTGTGCCTCCTTGCTGCAGCCAAGTCCCTGGGCCAGCGGGGAAAGGTTGCAGCCTGYGGCCGTCCTGCCGCGGCTGCCCCGGCGGCAGCACGGTGGCCGGCAGATCTTGGCTTCTTCCCCTCCTTCTCTTCTCAGCCTGTCCTGCCGTGGAGGCGGTTTTCCTTGGCCTCTGCCCAACATTTCTGGGACATCTCAAATGCATGTATTGTGCTCAGGGAGGAGGCGCTTGAGCCAGTATTGAAGGCACCCTTTGCCCTTGCAGCGTGCTTGGTATTTGGGGGAAAAGACTGRTTTCCTGGCCAAGGAATTCCTCTGCCTGCACTGCTGGGCACCTGGCTGTAGAAACCAGGCAAATGACCCCACTGCCGTTGCAGGAATGGCACTGCTGCCTCAGCTTCTGCCGTTCCAGGGCTGCTTTGCAGACCCTTAGCTGGGAGGAGAGATGAGCTAATCCTGCTTYCAGCGCTGGCAAATCCTTAACCCCTTCTGTGATCTTACAAGGAGGAAATATCCCTCCCGAGACTCAAACAGAAAGTAGGAAGGAGCAAAGATAGCAGGAGCTGTTATAAATAATCCTTCCCATCCCTGCGCTGGCTGAGCAGTGCGGCTGCAGCTTATCTCTTGGCCAGAGTCCACTTATCGCCTCCCAGCCTCTGCCTTCCTGCTGCCAAGTACAAAAGGGCTCTGGAAGGTAGTTCGTTCCTCTCCCTACCCAGGGCCACAGTGGGAGGTTAGATAAGACAGAGGCATTTAGCAGCTCAGCGCTGGCTGCTCCAGGGCTGCATGCAGCACCCATTTGCACGGCGCCTGCTCTCTGCTGGGACTTGGGCCACAGAGTGAAGCAGATGCAAACAGCTTCGCAGCCTCTGCAAGGGTGTTTCTCCCTGCAGCTCCAGCCACAACACTGTGTGGAGCCCTTCTGCCTGGCACAGGCAAGCTCACAGCCTTGTGCCAAGGGGTTTCTTCTCTAACAGATGGGAGGACTAGAGGTTTGGCACACATTGGGGAACTCTAAATGGGACTAGAAGCGGGACTCTGTGTGGAGATGAGCACAAAAGATGACAAGAATGTGCAAGGCAGAATGAGGTCTAACTGTATCTGGGGGTTTGGCCTCCCTGCCCCARAAAGGTGTCTCGGGCATTTCAGGACAGGTTATTGCCCTGTGTAGCAAAACTCCTCTGTGCGTACGGGAGCTCAAACACAAAAGTAATACGTGGGTTCCCCAAGCAATGACACTCTAGGATACAATGCTTTCATTGCACCTTTTCCAGATAAAAAAGTGACACTACATGAGAAACTTGTAATGGCCTGTGACCAAAGAGGCTTGGGTGCTGGCAGAGGTACTGCAGAGTTGTGGGCATCTTTCCCTCTCCTCTGTTGTGTCCCTCCCTCACCCATACTGGCAGCACAAGGTCCTCCCAGAGACCCTGCTCCCCAAGCACTAGCAGAGTCAGACTCCTTACTGGGGACAGCCTTGCTCTGGGGTGCTGTGGCCCAGGGAGGACGCAGGCTTCTTTTTGCACCACCAGCTAACTAAATTTCTTTCTGTCCCCAGCAACAGCAGTGCTGAATCCTTAGACCGGCTGTATCCTGCAGTGGGGTCCACCAAGCCACCTCGAAAACGGACCACTAGCCAGTGCAAGTCTGAGCCACCCCTGCTGCGGACAAGCAAAAGGACCATCTACACAGCTGGCCGACCACCATGGTACAATGAACATGGGACACAATCCAAAGAGGCCTTCGTGATAGGTAAGCAGAGGCAGCGCATGTCAGTGCTCTGTTTCACCTCTGCGCTTCAGCTCCCCGGTGTTATTGTTGAAGCCATGAGTTGCGCTGGGGCAGGCTAGCACTGGAGGCAATGGTGTACCTATCCTATGGGTCTCAAGGAGTCCCTGGGAGGATTCCTGCTTCACCCAAGCTCTTTACAACCTTCAGGTTGGCTCCAGACTCAGGGCTGTGAGTTGCTYAGCTGAGGCAGGAGCAGAGAGGGTCCCCATGGTTAGTCCAGTGTTGACTAAATGAGCGCCTACAACTGGGCAGAAGCGGGGAGCTTGCAAATCGAGATGATATACTATTGCAGGCACTGGGTGGATCACAGTGTTTCCTGGCTGTTCCCACAGCTCTTGTACTTGTAGCCTGARTTGTCACGAGTTCCCAGGGATTTAGTCCAGGCTGGCTCTCTTGCCAGAGCTCCCCTTGTTACACAAGCATCATATGAAAGGTTTCACAGCTTTTGCTGCCCATTAGTGGCAATTACAATACATCCCATTTGGCATTTTCAAGGATAACCTCTCCCTCGTACTGCCTATCAGTTTCCCTTTTCCGMAGTTCCTTCCAACTCAGTGCAACAGGGCAAGAGCTGGGCTCTAGCCTATGCTTGGAAAGGCAGACTGTGGCTAAGGTGGCTTTGTCTCCTCCTCTCTGGCAGGTCTGGGAGGAGGCAGCGCCTCTGGGAAGACTACAGTGGCCACAATGATCATTGAGGCTCTTGATGTCCCATGGGTGGTTCTACTGTCCATGGACTCCTTCTACAAGGTAAGGCTGCTTGTCATCCTGGCTAGGCTTCTTGGGCTACCCTGGTCCTTGGCGTAAACCCCCTGATGGGGGAAATGCAGCATTTGACAGCCTCGTGTTTTCTCYTGGCCCTCTCGGATGGCAGTGCTGTTGCTTGAGGGGGCTGGTAGGCAGGAGAAGCACAGCGGTGGGGAGGGGATGGCTGCAGGCTCTAACATCTCCCTTGTGGACAGGTATTGACCAAGCAGCAGCAAGAGCAGGCRGCTAGCAATGACTTCAACTTTGACCATCCTGACGCCTTTGACTTCGATCTGATCATTGCCACCCTGAAGAAGCTGAAGCAAGGCAAGAGTGTGAAGATCCCAATCTATGACTTTACCACCCACAGCCGGAAGAAGGAATGGGTACGGGGCACGGAGGGATGTGGGACAAGACGGGGGGAGGGACTGCCCTGCCAAGGAAGGGACCCCTCCAACCCCTGCTTCTTTCAGGCAGGAGACTCTTGCAGTCACCTTCTGCTCTCTGGCTGTCTCAGGGCRCATATATCAGGTGAGCAGCACTGCTGTTGAGGACGCTAACAACCCGGAGAGGACTGGCAGCAATTAGCACGTGGCAGAAGCAGGCGCATGTAGAGCAGGAGTATGGTTTCATCTGGACTGGAGAGGCAGGAGCAAGGATGTCTGTGCAGTCTATATGAGTCTGTTCAGTCTGCYTACAGGGGCTGGGATGTTACAAGGGCTGCAGGCTGTGCAGAAGAAGGCAGTAGCTGGAAGGATCCTGTTTGTTACATAAAATATCCCACCAGCAGCTTTTTGGAGTGCTGTCAATGACCTCAAAGCCCAGGGAATAGAAAAGAAGCAGAAATTCACATCCTTCCCGTTCTTGCTAATCTCCCTGTTGCATTATTGTTTTCCCTGGAATTGGGGTATCTTTAGGAGCATCACGTGTTCTCTGTCTAACCACATTGATTTCTGACTCTACAGAAAACCTTATATGGTGCCAATGTGATTATTTTTGAAGGCATCATGGCATTCGCAGACAAGGAGCTCCTGAAGGTGAGGAAAGATTTTGGAATCACTTTGTGGGAAGCCTGACAGATGTGAGTGCTCCAGCCCCTCTGTTCTGCAGTCTGATATCAGAGTATATTGTAGACAAAGAGAGTCCCACTCCTGCAGGTGCCCTGGGGCCCCTGTGTACTGCTGCACAGGACCTTGTTCCCCTGCAATGCTTCAGTGCCCACTCCTACAAATCAGCACTCTACTCCATGGCCTGCTGGGGGATATGGTGGGAGGATGTTTTCTCCTGAGATTCAGCAGCAGGGAAATGGATTGTCCTCCAGGTTATCCCCAAATGCTGCAGTGCATCGCTGTATAGGAGAAATAGGCTTTGACTCTTGCATAGGCAGGTGGAAAAACCCCTGACAGTGGTCAGGCTTTTCTGCAGAGACTTTGATCTCCAGCCCTTTCTTCCCAGGAACTAGGAGCTGGGTGGTGACTTGGTCCCTGGCAGTGATGATGTGTAAATATGACTAGACATAACCCACCTCCATGCTGCCTGTCTCAGCTTGCCTAGCCAGAAGCAAAGCCTACTGTGCTGCTTGGCAGTGCAAAGCCCTGAGTTTCCCGGGTGAACTCATTCAGCACTTCAGGGTCAGGTGGTGCTTTCCTGGGAATTTTTTTGGATAAGTGAAAAATAGGAGGAAGTGAGCCGTGCACAAACTTAGCCAAGTTCATTCGAGTAAGTGTCCTTCACTGCCAAGTGAGTGTTTGTTTTATGCTTTCTTGGAGCAATGATGACCTCCAGTGGACAGCTGGGTAAATCCCCACGGAGCATTTCCTCCAAACAGCTGTCATTCTTGCCTTTTGCACTTAAGGGCAGTGTCATGAATCTCAGCCACAGAGTCGACCTGCTGTGCTTGGCTCCATTCCAGCATTAAGAAAACRGCACTCCTGCATTAGGCCAGTTGGTCTGTGTTACGGTCATTAACTTCTCTTTTTTCCTCACTCTTACATAGCATCCAGCTGAAGGGTTGGGGGCTGTTTATAAAGGGGGACAGGTATTGGAGCAGGACAGGTCTTTTGGGACATGAGAGTAAACGGCAAATGGCAACGAGGGACTTGTTGCAATATCTGCCCTGCCTTTGGGTAGCAGGTTCAGAGCCTGCAGAGGCAAAGCTGACATCAGCCCAGCGTCTGTCCAGGCCAGAGCCAGAGATGRGCCACGCTCCATTGAACAAGTGCTCTGCTGAGGGTAGGGCTCAGCCTCCTGTCTGTGTCTGGTGGAGAAGGTTCGTCCAAATTACACACTGTGTATTCCCTCCCCTCTCATTACAGCTCCTTGACCTGAAAATATTTGTGGACACGGATTCCGACATCCGCTTGGTGCGTCGCCTGCGCAGGGACATCAGCGAGCGTGGCCGTGACATTGAGGGTGTCATCAAACAGTACAACAAGTTTGTCAAGCCTGCCTTCGACCAGTACATCCAGCCCACCATGCGGCTGGCTGACATCGTCGTGCCCCGAGGTACCTGCCCAGGGCTGTCCCCAAGCTGCTGTGTGACTCAGTCCTGAGTGGMACCTGGGCAGCGCAGTCCTTCTGCTGTCTCTTTTGCTCAGCTCTGCTGACCAGTCCCCTCGGCGCTCCGGCTGATGAGGACAGAAAAGAGGCTGTACTATGCAAAGCAAAGGTTCACTCTGGTTCAGTCTCTCCAACACTAACCAAAAGCAGATTCCTAAAGGAAATTATAACACTTTTACCTCAACCAGCCTCCTGCCCTACAAGCTCCTACACCTTAGGGATTTAAAAGCTAGAGGTGACTTCTAAGTATACAATAATAGATAATTAAATAATAATAATAGCAAGAATGTTTCCTGCTGAGTGATGGTTTGCAAGGGGAGGGCTGTTTTAGGAAAGCAGGAATCCTGTGTTCTTGGCCTTAGAGGGAAACAAGGGAAAGAAACTTGTTTCAGGCACTGTTAGCACTGTGGCTCTGATGCAGGCCATGTCTGTCTTGTTTTTGACTTCCTCCAGGGAGTGGAAACACAGTGGCCATTGACCTGATTGTTCAGCATGTCCACAGCCAGCTGGAAGAGGTAAGAGCTGCCTGGTCACCTGGGTGTCTCTGGTGAGGGTCAGCCTTGCCTGTGCAGTTGCAGCACTGCCAGGAACTAGTGCTAAAGCACGGTGCCTAGGCAGGCATAGCCTGGTTTCCGTCTGTGCTCCAGGAGYGTGAGCAGCAGGGCTGTCCCCAGTAAATCCTCCAAGCTCAATCCCTCTATTTCACTGAAGGAGACCGCCTCATCCCTGTGCTCTGGTTAGTGCAACCTTCCTCTGCAATCTGTGTCCARCAGAAGCTTCCTTCCTTCCCTGTCTCTCTGGGAGAACTTGTCCAGTGAAGACAAATTAACCATCCTCAAATGTTCTAAGTGATGTACCCTCCCTGCCCTCACAGCCTTCTCAGGCCCAGCATCGCACCAAACCCTGCAATATTTCACTATCTGGCTGCTGGCTCTGGCTTCTCCTCTTCCCCCCCTCGCAGACACTGCTGCACGCAGTCTTTCCAATCAGGAGCCCAGTTTTCCACCTCTTTGTCAGGTGCAAAGTGGTGGGTTTGGATACCGTGGATATCAAAGCCCAAAGGCATGTCACATTTYAACTTGCAACCTGAGTCCAGGTCCAGGCATACACTCCTTTTGCTTTTCCCATCGCTAGCTTTAACAAATCTTTAATTCTTTGCTCTGTCCTGGGCTAGCCCTGACGAGTTGGTTGAGTCTGAGACCCTTCGATCAGAGGATATTGTTTTATGCTGCCATTCCTTGAGCAGCACAGCCTCCCCCCACTCCTTGTCACTGGACAGGCAGTAGCTTTGATGTTTAAGTTGTGAASAGGTTTGCCAAATCCTAACAGTGCAGTGCTTTCCAGCATTGGAGTCACTTTGCTTCTCAAGACACCTCTCTGCTTGGAGCAATGTTCTGGAAGGTGACAGGAGCATGACCTGGAGATGGATGCACTTGGAAGTAAAGGTCATGATTCCTGTAGGCCTTTCTGAGCTCCCAAATGGCAGGAGCACTCGGTCCCTGGAAGCRAGGCTGCCCACCACAGCATCTTGCTTCCCACCTCTGCTCAGCAGAGACTCCTCTTATGCAAAGGCATTGGAAGGTTCCCGCTCTCTGCAGGGCTGCAAGCAGCACTYGGGGCCTGCTTTCCAAGTGCCCTGCTTTGTAACACTGAACTCTGGCAGGTCAAAAAGCTGGTTTCTGCACTCTGCTCCTAGGTCACAGGAGCACCTGTTTGTGCAAGGCCCACTGCCCTGGCATCATTTCTAATGCCAGGAGCACAGACCAGGAGGGGGAAATGGCTGTTTCTCCYAGCTCTTGGGATCCAATAAAAAAAAGCTCTCAGCTGCATGCTGCAGCCCACAAATGTGGCAGCTCCTACCTAGAGCTCTGCTGTGAGCCTGGCTAGGGGTTGGCTTGGGGAGGGGCTTTCATTTATTTGGGAAGGGGAAGAAGGGGAAAAGGCAACATGTGACTGCAGGAAAATATTCCTGTTTTTCCTTTTCTTTTATCTTGAAAACGACCCTGATGTTGACAATGCTTAATACCGATTGCATTGTGTCTTTGTGTTGCTGCCGCAGCGTGAACTCAGTGTCAGGTAAGAGTCCCTAACTCTGTCCTGTCTGTGCAGCCCGAGGCATTTCCAATGCCAGGCACTGCTTGGCTAACCGTGACCTGTGGTGGGGACCAACAGCTCACACAACACAGCCTCGTTACGCTCAGAGCTGACAAAAGGTCACCTCGTCCTCGGCTCTGGGGCCGGCAGGGCCAGGGCTGTTCATCAGGGTGCCAGCAGCTCATACCCCRCCAGAGCACAGAGCTTGGAAGCTGGGGCAGGGTCAGGTTTGTTAATTGGGGACCCCAGATCTCTGCAGGGTGGGAGGTTTTGCATCCTGGGGTTGTCTTTTATTTTCCTTTATTTCCTAAGACAAATGGATGTGGATGAGAGCCACTCTCCATCCCTGAACAGAGCTTGGCTGCAAGGACACTTGAAATCACTGTAAGGGYTTAAATTAAACAAAGCTGCTCGAGGAGGCTGGGAGCCCTGGATCCACACTGTGCAGAGAGGCTCCAAGCCTAATGGCACCCAAAAGGAGCATAACAGCTTCAGCATGGKGAGATACCTCTTTGAGTAGGACAAATTCCACGGCAGTTACTTTGGGACTAAGAAAATACTTAAGCCATAATCCAGCAGGATTTCTAATTTCTCAGTACCTACAGGTGGATGCTATAAAGCATACAGCACTTTACTTAACCTCTTCAGCATTTGGATCCAGATGGGACTTATGCTCTCTTACTTCCATTAAGCAGCCAACTAAGTTTCCAGGTATTTTTGAAGGAAGGAAGTGGGATGCRTTACTGCAGATGGGTTTTCATTTACATCTCCATCACTGTATGGAGACACTTAACTCAAGTAACCCTAAAATTTACATTTGGCATACAAAAAAGCTTTTAAAATACTTAAGATGAACAGGAAAAGACTCTCTGCTTTACTTGTTTTTCTTTAAGCCATTTCTTTCCCAGACGAGTCARTGATCTATTTTATTTCTTTCTGTTTGTTTGTTTAACACCAAGGGGCTTGACATTTCCAAAGAGACATTGCAGTGCTATGTGTAAGCTTCCCTGTGTGTCTGGAGAGTCAGGTTTGAAGGTGCTGTTTAGTGTGGAGAGAAGTTTGTTGCTTTAAAAGATTACAGGAAGAACATTAGAGAACAGATGGAGATACAGATAGATAGATGTAAGATTTCTTTTCTCTCCACTTACTCTCCTTTTTTCTCAAAGTAGCACTCTGCAGAGGTGATCTTTGAACTTTCTTCATGCACCTTAAAAATCAAGCATTTAATAATGTGTCAAGACAATATCAGTAATTTTATGTTACTAGTTTGGAAAGGTAACTTTGACCACCACAAATAACTGTGATAACTACAGCCACAGAAATTCTTATGTTCTGTTTAAGGTTTGTAGTTTCCATTTATGTCTTTGCCAGAAACTCTGGAAAAAAAATCCTGCAAAAATCTGTTTATACTCCTGGAGTCACAGTAGTTTTATTGCTGCCGTGGTTTCYAATAGCTCCTTTTGCAGCTCTGGGCTAGAAAGGGGAGCGAGGTGGATGGAGATGTATATCAAGTGAGACATACTTGGCAAATATGGGCTTTTCAGCTAAAACAATTCCTCATCCTCCAGTCCTGAATGGCTTCATCTAAATGTCACAGTCGTTCTGATGTCAGTGCCTTTTGGTGGCTGTGGGGACGTAGCTAGGCCTTTATCTGTAGCTGGTGGAATAAAACCTGAATGTTTAGATCTGGCCCTAATCCTAGATACCTTTTTTTGGTCCTGTGTGACTGTCAGGTGCTCAGATTAGTGAATTCTCAGGAGTTTAAAGGAAATGGTGCTGTTTGCTGGACACATGGCCCCAGTTTTCCCCTCTGTAAGTGTTGGCTGCTGAGGAACACAGTTGCCTTCCTCTGTCTTTAGAGGACAGAAAGACACTTTCAGAGTGCAGGTCAGGTCTCAGTGTCATTGCAATCAGGAAGTGTCACGTCCGGCTTCACACGTTTAACCGTGTASGTGCTGGAGGTGTAGTTACGTACACACACTCCCTTTCCCCCACACCCAGGTGAGTATTTTATCTCATGCCCAGCTGCGGAGCTTGGGCCCGCGAGGCCGAGCCTGCCGAGGTACGACGCTCGCAGCCAGGCATGTTTTCTGTCCCTGTTGCCGTTCTTTTTTTAGCAACAAACCCAGTTTTCGGAGCTGGTGCTTTTTTTTCAGCTGAATTTCCCTTGCCAATCAATATCCCCCCCTTCCCCAGGTCTTGATCAGCTTGGCATGCCCTTTGCCAATTGTGTCTTTAAATATCAACCCGTGGCGCAGTTTAATAGCCCTTGTTTGAAATGTCAGCCGTGAAAGCCAGCCGCTGTACGTGTTTGAAATGCCTTGACTGCATTAGCTTCTTTGTAGCTGGATGTCTCTTGTCTGCTTCCTGTTTGATAGCATGTTCAACAAAGAGCTGAGGATGTTCCCTGAAGCCTTCCTGAGAGATGGTCACCCCCTTTCTCTCTCTCTTATTCTTTCTTTCTTCTTTTTTTTTTTTTTCCTTTTAAAGCTTTTGTGCTGGGGGGGGAAAAATAAGTTTCCAAAGTGAGACGTTTTCTTGATGCGCCCATGGCTGCCTGTCTGAATTTTCCGTCGCCGTGCCGCCACGCGGGGGGGGGACAGGAAGCCTTGCTGTCCCGCGCGGGCCGCCCGCTCGTCGCCGCAGCGGAGCCCCGCTCCCTCCGTGCCTGCCGGCCAGCCCGAGCAAGGGGGCAGCCGCAGGGGCTGAGCTCTTCCCTCTGCCTGGCCCCTCGGCACAGCGGCGTACGAGCCCCCCACCGAGGGACGGGGACCCCAGGGCAGGCCCGAGTGGACGCCGGGGCAGGTTTCCCGGCAGGCAGGGACAGAGCTGGGAATATCCCATTGCTCCCAGGCTGGGCCCCTCCGTGCTCTCGGCTCTCCGAGGCTCGAACGGAGCCAGGAGGTGCGGGGCCGTACGGGCCCGCCGCAGAGCCGCGGGGCCTCTTTGCGCGGGAAGGGGCGCAGGAGGGGTTTGGACGAAGGTTTTGCAAGCTTGGCCCTGAGCACCCGCCTTTGCGCGGGAACCGCGGCAGCCCGCCGAGGGCCGGGCAGCCCTCGAGGCATCTGGGCACGGAGCGCCGCCGTCCAGGACGGAGACGTGACGGTATCCTGGCGGTGACTCGGGGGCGGTGAGAGCAGACGGGGCTTTTCTCCCTTGGAGCCGGGGCTGCGTGTGCTGAGACGAGAGCAGACGTGACGCCGCTTGGCCGCCCAGGCGGGTGCGCTGGGTCCGTACTGCCTGCCGAGCCTGCGGCAGCGGCCCAGGCACYGCGCCGGTCCGGGAGCCAGCGATCAGTCAGGGCTTTTTTCCCCCCCTTGGACTAATGACGGTGCTTTCTCCTTTGTTTCCTGTTGTGTTTGTCCCTCTCCCCTTAAACTCTCGTGTTTCCTGCCTTGTCTCCCCTGAACATCCCTCCTACCTGGTGAACAGAGGAAGCTGCGCTGGGATATGTGAGGAGACAAATGCTAACGGCCGTGTTTTGGTTGTGACGCTAACACCGGCGGATGGGGGCGAGGGCCGTGCAGCGGGAGCCGCGTTACTAACCTGGGCAGGGGGGTCGGACAGACCACGCGCAGGGTCCTGCTTTGCTGGGGCTCTGCAGGCCGAGGCAAGGAGGAGAAACTGGAGAGACTTTATCCCGTGCCTCCATCCTGGCAATGGCGCTTGCCTCTGTTTCCCCGGAGAGAGCCATGGGGATGCCCGCAATGCTGAGCGACTTTCGCGGGCTCTTGGGGGATGCCAGGCCAGAGCAGGGTTGAATCCTGACCTGCCCAGCCCCACACCGAGCACCAGCCCCTGAGCAGGCGTTGCAGGAAGGCACAGAAAGCTCAATGACAAATCGCTGACAGCGTTTCAGCAGAGCCTGTTCACAGCTCGGGGTGCAGGGGAGGTGTTCCCGGGCACGTGGTGCCGCTCGCAGAGGTAGGAGGACTTGCTGGTATTTGTGGCAGGGAGCAGGAGCTGATTGACACAGCTTGTCACAGCAGAGACTGGGGCAGGAGAGGAGCTGCCTGTCCCGCTGGCAGCGGAGGACGCRGGGCGTCCTAGGGGCGCAGACGTGGCGGTGACGGAGAGGTGCCCGTAGCCCGCTCAAGCACATGCCCCCGATGGGCTGGGGCAGGTAGGAAATAGCCCTGCCTGCGCGCTGCCTCCCCACGGCCGCGCCGCGGGCTCCTGCCCGTCCGGAGGGCAGCGGCGTGTCGGTGTACAGGCGCTGCGCCGCCGGGAGCGGGCACCCTCCGCCCGCCGAACGCAGTGCTCCCGTCCCCAGCCWGCACCGGCAGCTCGGGCCGCACGGCTCTGCGGCCCTGGGGCCAGGAAGGGGTTAGGCTGAGCTGGATAGCAGAGGTGCCTGCAGGATCTGTCCCGGGGCCAGCAGCAAGGGGCTGGTGGCAGGCCAAAGCTGGAGGAAGGAGGGGAGGGCTGCAGGAGCAGAGCTGCTTGGTGCTGCTGGCAGCATGGGCCTGGGCCTGGGCAAACCTCTGAACACAGCTAACCCAAATTTTGGTGACTAACAGTGTGGCTCCTTTCACTGATGGCCAGTCCAGGGCCTTGAGGGCTGCTAATCCCAAACCAGAGGTCTTCCGGCCGTGGGAATAGGCTGGGTTGGTACAGCCTGCCTGGCCCCCGGCAGCGGCAGGTCTGCGGCGGGAACACAACCCGCCTCGTGCTCAGCAGCAGTTACGAGTTGGCTCAGCTCTTGGGAGCATTCCCTGCAGAGGGACTGTGCTGCTACGCAGAACTGGAGTGGGCAAAAGAAAGGAGCCCTTAAGTACCCTGCAGGCCTTGGGAATGTCTCGTTTGGTGTTGGTTGGCTGAGACTAGGAGATGGCTATGCGGATGGAGGCCTCAGGCCATCTAGCCCTGCCATCCTCCATTCTTAGTCATCTTCTCTGTCTTCTTTTCTGCTTGTGTGCCTCTGTGTGTGTGTGCAATTAATCCAGGTTTCTGCTCGATTTGAAACTTATTCACCAGGTGCTTTCATTTGTGTGCTTTCTTCTTCTCTTTCCCAACATCTCTCTGATTGGAAACAGCTGCTCTCACGTTTGTGGTATGACGTGTGGCTTTCTGAACCCAGCCCTCCTCCCAGACAAAGTTGCTTGTCCATCCTGCCTAGCCTTATGAGAGCCAGATAGATGTGACCTTCATCTCATTACTATCGCTCTCAAATAGAGAGGTGACTAATGGGGATCCATTGTAAGCTTCCTAGTGAATGGTGTTCCCTTGATCCAAGAATAGCTCTCAACGCTATTAGTTATGTGAAGATGAGTCACACAGAGCCTGTCCTGGCCAGCAGTAAAATCTTGAAGCTGTTCCCAGTTTGGTATTGATTTGACTATCTGTGAATGGGGCAGACAGTCTCTGAAACGATCTCAATGCAGCCTGATTTCTCAGTCCCTCGCAGGTCGGCAGAGCCCTCCCCGTGACTCTGTCCTATCTGATTGAGCCATGTGCCAGCGCAGGTGGCCTGGCTCAATGTCCAGTTCCTAGTGACGTCCGTCTCTTGTCTTCTAAGAGAGAGARAGCTGTGCAGTGGCTCCTCCTCACCCAGTGAGTTCAGGATCCATCACCAGCCCGTAGCCAGCTAAAGACTTAAGCAGAGGAACATTTTGGTTTTGTTTTCTATGGAAATTTTCTTCACAGCCTGTGGAATCTGGAGGGCAAAGTCTGACATGTCCCAGCTGCCTAGTGGGAAAGGAGCAGATCCTTGGGCTGTGAGGCCTCCTGCCTCCAGCTCTGCCTCTACTGACCACCTTTTCCCTGCTCCTCTAGTGCAAGGAGGTCCCTTTGCCATCACAGATGTCTGGGCAGGGCTGGCCCTCATGTGGCTTGGCTGGATGACTTGTGTGTGYATTTGCAGTGTGAAATGAACTCTGGGAGGATGGCTGTGGCCGTGTGCTGCACTCCGGCCTTCTGGCAGGCTTCGCCTGGAGTGGTTCTGATGTTGTGTTTGTTTTTCAGGGCAGCCCTGGCCTCTGCCCACCAGTGCCACCCCCTTCCTCAGACCCTCAGTGTGCTGAAGAGCACCCCTCAGGTGAGGGGCATGCACACCATCATCAGGTAAAGCCTCCAGCACCATGAATCCTTGGGCGTCATGGGGTTTGTTTGATAGCTTGGTCGGGCTCAGGTTTGTTTTTCAGAGGGTTGATGTTGTGCCCTGTCCCTGTGGCTTGGGGGGTGTGGAACAAGATACCCTTCACCTCTCTCGGGTCATGTAACATAGTGTCGGCTTTGTGAGAAATGGTGTTGGGCCCAAGCCAGAGCATCTGCCCACAGGGCATGATGTGCTTGAGGCTCTGGTGTGACACCTGTGCTCTGCGCCCTTGGGGTTTGTACGGGGAGAGTACGAATGGGTCACACGGAGGCGAGACTTCACCAGGCCACAGTTCAGACCATGCCGTGGTAGGGCCCTGATGCAGGAGCTGGGCTGGGGGTGCTCTTAGAGGCATCCAGTGGCTTGAATTGCTCCATGGTCCTGCCAACAATTTATCTGCTTTTTACCTTAAAATTGCCATTGCAATTCCATCCCATGGGCACCATGTAAACAAGTTAGAGCCAGGGCCAGGGGAGCTGCCTTCTTCCAGGCAGCATCTGACTGCGTCAGCATATCCTGGGACACATTTTGGCCCAGAGCTTACATTGCCTTCCCCTTCTCTCTAGAAACAAGGAGACCAGCAGAGATGAGTTCATTTTCTACTCTAAGAGGCTGATGAGGTTGCTGATTGAGCACGCACTCTCATTTCTCCCTTTCCAGGTAGGTTCAGGCTGTACTGGGAGGATGGGCAGTAGGGTGCTGTGTTTGCATCTCCAGTTTCAAACCTGTAACTGCCAGGAAGATGGAGCAGTCCTGGGTCTCTTCTGCAGTCTTCCCCATATATCAGCCTTTTCCTTCTGGATTGAAATGGGGCCAGGATTCCCCTAGGCTGTGGAGCAGCGATGTAACCCCATGTGATCTGTTCCTTGCTAGAACAGCCAAGCRTATTCAAGGAGGGAAGGCCTTTTACTGCCCCTGTTTTTCCCACCCTGGTRATCCATGTTCACATGCCTCTCAGTGCCCTCATGTTGCTGTCCATTTACTGGRGAAGGCAGTGCTGGGAGGTTGGAGATGGGAAGGCCATACTGAACTAGGCAAGCATCCGCCTGTAAAGCTGTACCTCCTGCAACAAGGCCCCAGTGGACAGGTTAACAGCATGGCAAAGACMTCAGACCAGTCCCACTGGCAGTCCAGGGACTGGTGCTAGCCTGTGGACTGAKCTTTGCTGTCACACACCCCTAAACCAGCATTTGGAGGCTAGAAGGTCCCCTAAGAGATGTCATCCTTTGGCTCAGCCCTGGGAACAAGTGCAGGAAATGGTCCCATTTCCCGCATGTCTGAAATGCTTATTTCTGGGTGATGATGCTTTGTCCAGCCTCCATTTCCAAGGGCCCAAACCAGTGGACAACTGGCTCCCTGGTACCAGGGCTCCTCCAGGGCCATGTCAGAGCCTGTAGTAACACTTCCACGTGGTTTTTCTAGAGTTGCACAGTCCAGACTCCTCAGGGACAGGACTACGAAGGGAGGACGTACAGCGGGAAGCAAGTAAGTGGACGTAAAAGGCACTATTCAAACCTGTCATGTGGGGCTAGATTGAAACCCCATGCTTTCATGAGAAGGATGCCCCTGGCTTCCTGGGGCTTTGATCCAGCCTGCATTTGGTACCTGAGGTACCCGCAGTCATGCACGATACCTGATATTGTCAGGACAGGTGGCAGGGGGATGTCACCAGCATGCTGCAATGTCACTGTGCCACTACTGCCCTCCAGCTGAAGGGATGGGTGAACTCAGAGCAGGACAAGCCTCTCCTGGAGGGGACGTGCTTGTGGGTTGCCCACCACAGACACTCACTGTCCAGGCACAGCACTGTACTGGGAGCATAGTTACCGATCTAGTCTAGTCCTCATCTGGTCACGCCACTGTGCCTTGCTGTTCGTCTGTGCTGTGCGCTGCAGATCACCGGAGTGTCAATCYTGCGAGCGGGCGAGACTATGGAGCCAGCGCTGCGAGCTGTGTGCAAAGACGTCCGCATTGGGACCATTCTCATCCAGACCAACTGCAACACTGGCGAGCCGGAGGTAAAGGCTCAGGCCCTGCGCTGGTGAGGGAATCTCCTGGCCATCAGCATATATTTGGGAGGTGACTTGGGTATTTCATAAGAGCTCTTCAGAGATCTGAGAGTTGATCTTGGCAGGGAGTAAGTGCTCAGAAAGCAAGTGCTTTGAAAGCCTCTGAAGTGGGTTTTCTAGTGTGTTTGTGCATGCAGGGACTGGTTTGCTGTCCAAGTGTTTGCCACCAGTGCCTGGCCCAAAGCAGACAGCTTGGGTCCTGGAGATACAGAAAAGCATGAAGGATCCCAAGATGGACTGATGTAACCCAGCTGTATGCCCCTCCAAGAGAGGGGATTGGCATGCCTCTCAATTCGGTGTATCAGGAGAGATCTGTGCGTGATGTCTCATGCCTCTAGACCCTTGGGCTGATCTCTTTCTTGCCCCTGCCCAGCTCCACTACCTGCGGTTGCCAAAGGACATCAGCGAAGACCACGTGATCCTGATGGACTGCACAGTCTCCACGGGCGCAGCAGCCATGATGGCAGTGAGGGTGTTGCTGGTACGTAGGTTGTGGGGCTTTCTGCAGAGGGCAGGTGCTGGGTCAGAAGTTTGGTTGGGCCCCAAGAAACATGCAAAGCACCAGCCTGCAGCCATCCTGGGGGGGGGGGGCTTTCCATTGCAACTGCCCCCCCCCCCGGCAGAGGAGGAGGACAGGGGGTATAGCATGAGCTGGGGTGACGTCATAGCCTGGCACTGACAAAGTCACCCCTTCCTTTGGCAGTAACAACCTGGATTTAGTTGGTTTCTTGGTCCTTTGCCTAGTAACCTTGGCCAGCTGCAGGGAGGAGAGGAGAAAAAGTGGCTCCAGGAAGGCCCTCGATTGCTGCTTCTGTAGACACAGGCCATTACATAGCTCAAATACCCATTGCTTCTCAGCCCACGTGTCCAAGCTGCATCTCCCACCCTTCTGCCCTGTCTCTCTTCTTCTCCCACAGGATCATGATGTCCCAGAAGACAAGATCTTCCTCCTCTCTCTACTTATGGCAGAGATGGGTGTCCACTCAGTTGCCTATGCTTTTCCCCGGGTGAAGATCATCACCACCGCTGTGGACAAGAAGGTGAATGACCTTTTCCGGATAATCCCCGGCATTGGTGAGTAACTGGGTAGGAAGGAGCTATTGCCGCTAATTTTGTTTCTGGCCCACTCACCAGAGGAGGTGAAACCTGCTGGTTGTCAGCAGCAGCTTAGATCTGGCCTTGTTTTACCTGGGAACTTGCAGTCTCTCCCAGATCCTGCTGCCACGGGGGTGGTGGAGTCAGTGAGTGAACGTACACACTCTGAGCACCATCAGATATCCATGGCCTTGTTGGCAGAGAGGGCTGCTCCATATGCCATGAGCCTCCTGCAGCCCAGGTGGAGAAGTTGGGCTGGGACAGCGGAAACAAACCTGTGCCTGCCTCATTCCCTGAGCTGCCCTCCAAAACAAGCTCGTCCAAGACAAACTCACTGTGTTCTCTCATCTTCACCTCTGTTGTGCCAGGAACACCCCTGCCACGAGGTGCTAAAAGAGCCTCCTGGCTGCTCCAGTTCTGCATCTCCACAAATTTTTAGCTCCATTYGAGCTGTCAGATGAGCCTGCTTTTGCGTTGCTGTGTACTGGGAGGAGGGCAGGCTGGCGGGGCTGGTTCCCAGGRCTCTCGCGGAGCTGCACCTTGACTGCATCTCTCTTGCTCTCCCCTCAGGGAACTTCGGTGACCGGTACTTTGGGACGGATGCTCCTCCTGACTGGAGTGACGATGAAGATGCTCTTAGCACTTAGCTGGACGTGGAGATGCCACTGGAGACAGGCAGCTTCAGCACCGCACCTTAACCCTTTCCTGTCCATTGCAGAGAGATTGCTCCTTCCTCCTCACCAAGCATAGATATTTTTTTCAAATCTTACATTGGAGACCTAGGGTGTATTTTTTCAAAGAAACACAAATCCTAGTTTGACCTTGTGGACAGCCACATGTCCCAGGGTAGAGTGGAGTTAATTTATTTTAATTTAAATATTTGCCTATATAACTTATTGGAGATATTTTATAAAGAAAAAAATAATAAACTTTTTCTCTGGTTTTCTTGAATACAGCCATTGGTTATCGACAGCAAGGCCCTGAGGCGCTGCTTGTCTTCCTGGGCTTGCCCAGGAGGAAGGGTACCTGCCGAGGTGCCGCGGCACAGCGGGTTTGCTCTGACCTGCTCCGGCTGCAGGGCTGGGTGATGAAAGGCAGCGAGACCCTGCTGAAGAGCCCTGGAGCTGCTCTCACCGCTGCGGGTCCCGGCCGGCCAGGTGCTCCGTGAGCAGCCCTCCCACAGCCGGGCCCGGGAGGCGGCACATAACCCCCCTCAAACCGATCACAGGGCTGSGAGCAGGAAAGAAAAAAAAATACAAACCGCTCTTCCCAGCTCCTTCCCCCGGAGCCGCGCTCTGGAGCCGAGGGAAGGGCTGGTACTGGGGGGAAGGCAGCGCTTTGCGTCTGCTGCAAAATTGCGCTTTCGCCTGAGAAGCGCCAGGCTTCAGCCGCGCAGCCGACGGCGGCGGCGCAGAGCGGGTCTCGCCGCTGCCGGCAGGAAGCCGCCAGCCGAGCAGCCCCGAGAGGGGCACTGAGTCAGAGCGGGCGGTGGCCCGGCGCCGGGGAGCTTCTTTCCCGGCACGAGTCGAGGGGGCGACGCGGCAGGGGCCGCAAACGGGCCGAGACGAGCAGCCCCGGCCCGGAGCCGGCTCCCGCCTGGAGCCCGGGGCTGCGGCGGGGGCAGAGGCTCTCGCAGGCCCCTTGCAGGCAGCCGCCGCCGCGGCTCGTGCAGCAAACGCCCGGCTCACCCCTGGCGGCGGCAGGGGCCGAGCTCCCGCGAGCGGGCGGTGGGCGCCCGAGCCCTCCGCCGACCTGCCCTCAGAGCCGGCTAAAAAATAGCCCCCGGCGTAGGCGGCGGGAAGCGCCGGGGCGGAGGGGTGGCGGCGGTTTGGCCAGCGACCCCGGGAGAGCCTCGAGGGCCGGGGCCCAGCCGCTGCCCTCGGCGAGCCCCGTTTTACCCCAGCAGCGCTGCGCTCCGTGCCGGAGCACCCTG
>NW_028186534.1:12996997-13002889 GCF_003343005.1 Rhea americana
ACTTTGTTTCAGGTTAGTCTAAAGGGGAGCATTTGTTCCAAACAGCCCCTGATGGGATTCGCTCTCGAAAAAACATCTCCTCTGCTAAAACAGGCAGTTTTTCAGAAGTCAGTAGCAAAACTGCAGTGGAAAAAAAGGTAGGTATGTATGTACGTACGTATGTATGTATGTATGCTGTACAAGGCAGCACTTTTTTAAACYCTGCAATGAGCCAATGCGCTTGATGATGCGTTGTTACAGGTTAATGTTTCTGCTTGGGCCAGCGCTGAGAATCACTGGCGGCTCTTTCATGGGCATTTTGCATTAAATTCACTCTTGCTTGCTTACAGTGATCCTTGGTCAAGCTGCCTCGCCAGAGACACTCTTGCCTATAAAAATCAGCTATTTAAAAAAGAATTCATTCCACCCCACCAAACATACGTGCCGGTTCGTTTGACCCTATCAGCCCACACGCTGACTCAACCTGTTGCAAAGGGAAAGGTTTGGGCAAGAGCTCGGCAAAATAACGGGCCGCGTAGGCAGGGCGCAGGCGCTCGGCGCCGGGCGGCGCGGAGGCCTCGCTCTCGTCCGGCCGGGAACCCGCCCGCTCGCCGCCGTGGCCCGGCTGCCGCCGCCGCTCGGTGCCGCACGCCGCTGCGGGGCCGCTAACCGCGTTGGTTTAGCTGCGTGAAGGGTCTGCTCGCTGCCGCCTGGGAAGTGCGGAAATTCGGCTATGGTGAGTAGAGGGGTTTGCATGCACACCTTCGATATAGAGCTTGTAGCAGCCAACCCGCGCTCATCTGGCTTTCTTTCCTACTGTTTTATAGTGCTCATCGTTAACCAAGGAAGTTACAACGCACCTGCAAACTCTGTACAACTTCCCCAGGAGGAGGTAGCAGGAGCTCCAGGACTTCCGCGGATGTTGCAGTTTCATTTTTCTGTACCCTGCCAATAGGTTTGCAGAGTTGAGCAGTTTCATCCATCATCTTCCCCATTGCCTCAATTTTTTTTAATATTAATTAATAGGAAATGATTCTTTCAAACTAATGATAATTTGCAGAGCAAATTGCAGGTGACAAGAACTGCAGCATGCTCCAATGCAATAGCCAGGTAGCTAGATAGTCAAATTACTGTACAGAGCTTTTTTTTTCCAGCAGTACCGTGAGYTGGCCGAGCGCAGGGCACCCAGCCGCGGGTGCTGCACACCTGGGCGTCCCGGGGCGTCAGTGAGGCTGCTCGSGCCGAGCGCAGGAGCCTCTGCCTGTGCTGGGATCCGGCAGGAGCATCACACCAATGCGGCAGTCGGGATGCCTCCRCGGTAGCCAGCTCTGAAAAAGCCTGGTTGGAAGAACAAAACAGTCAGTGCAGAGGAAGCAAGCTTGGATCTGAAATGCTCCTTCTCCACTTTCAATAAACAGAATGGGGAGAAAAAAGCAAACATGTGGCGGCCTCTGCCTTACTTTCACTTGCAAAGAGTAGCGGCGGCATTTCCCGCGCTCGTCGCTGCCCACGCTGCAGCCGAGGGGGCCACCACGCGTGCGGCCAGTCCCCACCACGGGGACCCCAGGAGGGAGTCGCACCTGGGCGAGGAGCACGGCTCCCCGCTYGGCCCCGCGCCGCGGCAAACCGCTCCTCTCCTCCGGCGCCGGTGCGCCCGCATCCTTCGGGAGCATCGCTCTTTCCACAGCCCGTTTCCCACCTTTCCCGGTGTTTTCCTCGCACTGCTCCCAAAGTCTACGGCCAAAGTGGCTTTTCTGGGCCTGCCGAGGTTTCACAGAAAGATTAAAAAGTAAAATAAAGATCGTTGCCCTGCAGTTCTGCCTCGCTCAGAGCCACAAGCCGCCGGCGCTGCTCTGCGCCCCAGTTTGGGCATCCCCGGGGGGGGCTGGCGGCCAGGTAGGAAGGGGCCGGAGACGCCCCCGCTGCCCACAGCCCAAAACCTGCCTCGAGCCTGGGCTGCGCTCGGGGCTGAGGGCRTTCGGGGAATTTTGGGGGGGGGCAAAGCGAGGGACCTTGGGGTGTGGGCTGAGGCCGGGGTGCTCGCACGGGGGACGGGGAYGCGGCTCCCGCAGCCAGGCGCGAGGGGATGCCGGGGTTCCCGCGGTTCCCGCGGTGGCGGGAATCCTCCCCAGCTCCCCGAAGCCGCGCGCTTCCTTGTTTTCTAGTAAGTTGAGAGACCTGCTAAACACCCCCCCCTTTTTTTTTTCTTTTTCTTCTCTTCACCGCCCTGTCTGTCCAGCRTGTAATGGAAATTTTACCGCAGCCGCTCGCGCTGAACAAACAGGAAGCCAGCCGCAAGCGCGGCGCTTCGCGCGCAGCCCCGCTCAGCTGAGCCGAGCGGCAGCGCGGCCCATAAAAGCGGGAGCGGGGGCGGAGGAGCGCGCGGGGCCGGGGCCGGCGCGGGCGCCCGCTCGCCGCTCCCGGGGACGCCGCGGCGCTGCAGGTAAGGCGGGCGCTGCCCTGCGCCTTCTTCTTCTCCCTTCCGCACGAGCCGTTTCTAGCTGCTCTTGGGAGTCCTCGAGGGCTTCAGCTCGGCTCCTCCTCGCCAGCGGGGAGGCGTCCGCCGGCGCTCCGGCGCGGCGCTCTGTTCCGCGCTTAAACTTGCTGCTAGGAGCTCGCTGCCGCTGGCTTTTCCTTTTTATCTTTGCAAGCCCATTCGCAAATCTTAAAAACCCAAACAAACCAAACAAAACCCGTGCTCAGGTTAGCGACAGCGGTCTTCAACAAGGTAAACCTGGGTCGTGGCTCTGCAAATCTTTCAGCCTCAGTTCCCSGCGGAAAGGTTTGTTTTTCTTTCGTTTGCTCCCTGGCCGGGCTCCCGGCGGGTGCCCGCGGGGCGGAGGGGGCTCGGGCCGCGCTCRGGACCCGGAGAGCTTCCAGCGAAACGAGGAACCCAGAAAGGGCCAGCGGCAGCTCGATCACAGGGTCCTCTGAGCCTTTCCCAACACCTCTCTAGGCCCGCTCGGGTTTTGCACGGCCGCAATCGCCTGTGCAAAGTTCAGAAAGAAAAATCCTTCTTTTTTGTAGTTCATTCATTTTTCTCATTTATGGGGGGGGGGGGGAAGCTCTGCCATCAGACTGCAAGGAAAAGGCCGAGAGATCCCCTTCCCTGGAGGATGTTAAGGCCTCCGTAGAGTGCGGAAGCCGGTACGGGAATTTCCGCCTTACCTGGTCCACGCGGCCGCGGCCGCCGCGGGGTGYCGGCGGCAGAGCGGGGCCGGGGCGGCCGCCCAGGCGAGGGGCACCTCGAGGACTGTCCGACCTGAGAATGGTGAAACACAAGGGTCAATCTCAGGTTCGTCAGCCCACGAGACGCCTTCTCCAGAGCGGGAGAGGCCGCCCGGCGCCCCGGCGGAGCGGGGGCGCGGGAACGGGCGCGGGAACGGGGCGCGGGAACGGGGCAGCCCGGGAGCCGCGGCTCCGAGGCAGGGAGCGCGGGAGCTGCTGCCGCCGGCTCCTTCGGAGCGTCCCGGCAAGCGGAGCCGGCTGACGGCTGCGGCGTGCCCGGAGCACTGCTGACGCTCGGCTCCCGGCGGCTGGGGCTACAGGAAGAGCAAGTGACAGCCTTAAAAGCGGCAGTAATTAATCCCCAGGCGGCGYGCGGGGGCTCCTCGGCGATGGCTGCGTCGTTCGTTGGTGATTGGGCCTGAAAAAAAAATGTAAAAAAAATTTTTTTAAAATCCAAGTTAAGCTTCCTAAATAAACCGAACGAGCACAAGGCRTGCTTATCGGATTCGCTGCCTTTCCTACAACTCAATGACTAATCCTAAAGCAGAGGGACCTGCAGAAAAACGCAGCAAAGCGCTACCACCCCCGAGCCGGCCGGGGGGGACAGCGAAAGAGGAGACGGGCTCTGYAGCCGGGGGGCCCCCGAGGCCCAGCGAGGCGCTGCGTAGCCACGGCCGAAGCCTGGCAGAGCCCTGCCCTACGCGTGCGCCGCGCACACCCGCGCCGCGCRCCCCCGGGTCCCGCGAGTCCCGGCCGTGCAAAGCCCTGCCGTGCAAGCCGAGGTCCCGGAGCTCRCGTCGCCCTTGCAAAACCCCGGCCGAGAGCCGCGGGGACGGGCCGCCGCGGTGGAAACGCGCCAGCGCTCGGCTTCCCGCACCGCAGTTTTCACGCGGCCATCGTGCACAGCAAGCGCAGACCCGGAGCCCGGGATCTCCGGGGAGCTGCCGCGGGCGCCCGGCAGGCAGCAGCTCCCAGCAGCACCTCCAGGCTTATTAATTTCCCGGAGAAGCGAGAGCTGCTGGACGAGCTCCCTTCCGACCCTTCCTCGGCGCCCCGCAAGCCGCTTCGGCTTCGCCTCCGCGTGAGGAACCCAAACGTCCGAAGGAAAGGGGCAGGCGGCCGACCCGCCGCTGGAGCCTCCGAAGAGGTTCCAGCACGCCCCACGGAGAACAGTAAATCTTTTAATCGAGTAAACGTTTGCTTTGTGGCTCCTCTGTCAAAATCGTGCCTCTACCTAGAAGCCGGACCCAGGTTAACGCAAGTACGGAGGCTGCTCCGAGCACCGGGAAAGGACCCGGCGACTCCCTCGCCCGGGGGCTCTGCCGGTCCCGAGGAGACTGGAAAACGGGGGGTTTTTTTGCCCTGCGGATCGCGCCGTCACCCGTTACTCAGCCCCGGCGCTGCAGGGAGCAGGGGCGCGAGACGCGCGGGGGAGAAGCCAAGCGACGGCGGGCGCAAGCCGGCGCCGGGGGTCCGAGCGCCCGGCCAAGGCGGGTTCCCCCCTCCTCGCAGCCCAGAGCCCTCCTTGCTCCTGCTGCGCGTTACTCCCAGGGCGCGAGGGAGCGCGGCGGAGCCCCGGCTCGCCGGCCGGCCGAGCTCGGCTTGGCCCGCTTCAGGGACCCCCCAGARAGCAGCGTCTCGGGGGTCCCCGCCCAGAGCGTGACTCTGCTGCGGTTGGGGGGCAGGCTCTCGCCCTTCACTCAAGTTCTGGTTAATGCACTTTTCTTTTTCCCCTTTTCTTCTTCCTCCTCCTCCTCCTCCTGAAACATTCAATCCTCAGGAGGGAATTTTAATTTTAGAGGCAGCACTTYTGCAAGTTGAAGTGATTGCTTAGCTCCAAGTGCTGAATGATGGAAGCTCCAGCAGGGAGGGAGGAAAAGGCGAACGARTCGCGTGTGCGAATCCCTCGGCCCCCAATCCGCATCCAGAGGTGCGTCCGCCCTGGGTGAGGAGGCCGAGAAAAGAAGGTTTCCTTTGCGTTCAGCCGAAGGAGGCAAATTGCGCTCCAGAAGCACGTTTAAGCTTCTGCAGTGGAGTTTTGATCTGCGTGGTATCACGGAATGAATCACGCGGACGCGCCGGGGAGGACGCCGGGGCGCGCGCTCGCTCGGCGGCTTCTGGAGGAGAAAAGCTCCGCGAACCGACGGGCTGCAGAGCCGAGCGCGGCGCAGGCGGAGCCCGTGCACACGCGTGTGCGCCCGGGCACGCCTGCCGCTCGCCCAGCGCCCCGCACACGCCCGCGCGGGCACCCRGGGCTTGGCTTTTCGAGGGGGCCTYGCTTCGGCTCCGGGGTTAAGCACCCGAAAAAGCCGTTTGCTCGCGCCGCGCCGCCCTCCGGGGCCGGGGCGGGTTTCGGGAGGCCCCGCGGACGCAGACGCCCCTCCGGACGCAGACGCCCCTCCGCGGGGCTGGAGCGGTCGGTGCCGGAGCAGCCCGGCCCCGGCGCCAGGGCGGGCGGCAGGTCCCGGGGGTCCATGGGGAGCGGGGGGAATGACTCACCTGCACGTGCCCCCGCCGTCCTTACACACAATCTCCCTTGCACACGCGTGCACACACGCACGTGCACGAGCTGCTCCAGGCGCTCCTCACCCCCTCGGTCGCACCCTCTCGCGCAGCTTGTCCCCCGCTCGGCTCCTTAACGTCCCCAAACACGCGCTGCCGCCCCCGCACGCGCCCCTCGCACCC
>NW_028186534.1:13004532-13049278 GCF_003343005.1 Rhea americana
CCGGCAGCGGCCGCCTGAGCCGGGTCTCGGGTGCACCGCTGGGCTGCGAGGGCCCTGCCCCAGCTGCCCCTTTGGTTAAGGGGGGGGAAGCGAAGCCCTTTGCCCGGGGCACCCCACAGCGCCGAGGGTCGGCAGGCGGGAGGATCCTACCGGGCTTTTCTGCTCGACGGTTTAGGATCCCCCCGTTTCTCCCTGGTGCCGTAAGCAACGCGAGGAGGCGGCGGTCGCAGGGGTGGGGGGGTGCGCGGAGGGGGCCGCGCCGAGCCCGTCCCGGCTCTTGGGGCGCCCCTCCTTCGGGGACCCAGGGCCCTGGGGAGCTGCCGGCGCACGCGGGGCTGATCCCCCTGCGGGGTCCCGGGGCTTCCTTGCAGCCCTGTTAACCAGCCCAGAAGAGCGCCGGTGGCTCCCCGCGCCGAGCRGCAAGCGCAGCTAAAAATACACTCGCGCCGAGCCAGCGAGAGCGATTCTGGGTCTTGCACCTTGCGGGAACACGAAGTTTGATCTTCTTTGAAGTAGGCTGGTATTTACACGGGGCACGCTTGCCTCGCACGGATAATGTGCTGTGATCATCCTGTGGGCTGGCTTTTAGGCTTTTATTCTTTTATTGGTGAAGGTATATTTTCTCCCATTAAAAAAGAAGAAGAAAGTAAGGAATACATAAAAGCAGTAATTACCTCAAGGAAAGGGAGGAGCAGTCCGTTAAAAAGGAGGCAGTTACGCACGGCCCGAGCCAGCCGAGGCAGCTCCAAAGCACTTTTAACCCTCTCGGGAGGGAGCTTTCGCCCTCGGTGGCTGCAGGCGCGAGCGAAGCTTTGGGGCCGGGCTTTGGGCCGAGGAGGGCGACGGGGAGGGGTGGGCGGGAAGGGGGAGAGCGCGTTACCCGAACGCTCCCGGGGACCGACGGCCTCGGCCGGGTCCCGGACGCTGCCGCGCCGTCCCGGTGGCGAGCGGCTCCGGGGACCGGGGTCTCCCGCGGGCGGGAAGGCGACCGCAGGCCGTCGCAGGGGTGGCGGCGGCGGCTCCCCCGGCCCCTGCCGGGCTCCTGGCCGCGGCGCCGGCGAGCTACGGCTCTCCGGCGCGCTCAGAAGAGCGGCGTCCGTGTAGGAGCTTTCCTGGCAGCACAGGGCAGCCCCAGGAGCTTTACAACCGCCCCACCGCTTAGCGGCGGGGGCTCCTGGCACGGTCCCTCCCCGTGCCACCGTCCCCGTCGCAGCCCGCGCGGCCTCACCCGTTCACCCGGCGAAGGCAGCTCTGTGCACGGAGCAGCCCGTCCCGCCGCGCCGAGGTCCCGCCGCGCCGCCGCTCGTCCTGCGCCGGGAAGCCTGAGCGGGGGCAGCTCGGCGCTGGGCGTCCGGGGCCCCTTCGCGACCCGATCTCCCTCCGGGATGGCGCAGGCGCAGTCAGACGTCCGCGCAGAGCCGGCCTCTGCGTCCGGCGCTTGTCCCKGTCCAAGGTCACGGCGCAACCGCCGGCTTCTGCCGACTGCAACGCGGGCAGCGGCAGAGGGGCAGAACGTCCTTCATCAGTCCTAGCACTGGGCCACTGCGCGCTTGTACTCAGCATTTCAAAGCGAAGGAAAATCCACGGTAGGTTGGTGGCGATGGGGGGTAGTCAGGAAAGCAAACTGTACTGCTTTATAGCACACAGTGAACAGCAGAGCACCGTCCCACGAGGAGGTCCAGTATTGAGGTACARGGGCTTCACCCTGAATTGGGGTTGAAAATCATGCACGCAAATAATCCACGATACAAACCACAAAGTGGCTTGTAAGTAGCTTTAGTTCTGTTATAGAGAATAAACGAAAACGCCAGGTTTGTCTGAACCGCTCAAAGGCGCCGAGCTCCGGCCCCGCGCAGCCCTTGAGCACCGCGGCCCGAAGACGCCCGCCGGCAGGACGCGACGCCCTTTCCCGCGGGCCGGCCGGGGATCGAGGGGAGGACGCAGCGCGGATTTCGTGGCAGAGCCCTGCCAGGGGACTGCCAGCCCTCCGCGGGCTCCGGCCCTGCTCCTGCTCCCCTGCACTGCCGTCAGCAGGAGCTCCCACCGGAGCGGGACCCCCCAGGAGGTACCAGCCTTCTGCTGCGTGCCGACGTCCGACGGGGGAGCGACCCTCCGAAGGTCCCCGACGTCCGTCGGGGGAGCGACCGTGCCCTCCTCGTGCTGCCGGGTGGGCGCCGTGCCCGTCGCGCGGCGGATGCTGGGGGTCTCTTCCACACGCTCCCCGCAGCTGGGAGGGGGTTTGGCCTTTAAATGAGGCCTGGAGCTAAATGAAGAGAGAAGAGCAAAGAAGGGAGGAGAGTGTGAACACTGGGATCGTCTCGGGGATTTTTGTTTCGGGTTTTTTTTCTTCCTGTTCCCGGCAAAGAGGGAGCACACCTGCAGCCGAGCCGGAAAGGCACCTCCGGCTGCAAACCCTCCCGGGGCCCCRGGGGAAGCGCCTCCCGCAGCAGGGTCCCGGACCGCTTTCATCGGTCCGGGCTGGCTTTAGCCTGGAGGGACCCGGCTGCGGGTCGCTGGTGCCTGGCAAGGGCAGCCCCGGCCAGCTGACGACACCGGTTGCTGTCGAGCGCCCTCGGGCCGTTAGCTGGAGCAGTTTGCTGCCACCTCTGCCTGCCCTGCCCGTGCTCCCTCTAGACGCTGTCCCCAGCCACACGCATGCACAACCCTTACGGCAGCAGGGTCGAGCAACGCGGGAATCCTTTCTCGGTTCTCGGCACCGGTGCCAAAGCCACCCAAGTGCCCTGCAGCCAGGGCAGGGTTCACCCGTGGCACGAGGGGCCCGTGCAGCAGAGCAGAGCTGCACGGTCCCAAGGGGACCGAGTCCTGCAAAGCGAGAACAGGTCATCAGGGGCTGTGTGCAGAGCAAAGCAGGACTGAAATTCCTCCTGAGGGGACTCAGAGAGAACAGTCGCAGCACCCAAAAGCCAAGGAACAAACCTGTCTGAGCACAGGCCGACTCCTGCTTGGAGATGCTGACGATGTTCTCGATCAGCAGGTTCCTCTGCAGACTGCAGGCTCCGAGTCTGTCCAGGCAGCGAAACCTCCCTGCCAGCCCTGCGGCGGTTCCTCCAGACTCGAGCGCAGATCTTCGTTGGCTACCTGTGGGCGTACATTACTCAGCTGGCTTGAAAATTCCCGTGAGAGTATTTAAGGCAGTTCTAGAAGCCACAAATCCTACCAGGCACGGAGGCAAGCTGAGAGGAGGCCGTACTTTTAAAAGCAGTCAGGGCCTGGAGCGTGGGACAAAGTGCAGGCACCAGACACTCTAAATAGCTCCAAGGCAGGGATGAAAAGGGTCAGAATAAGGACATACGTGACACACCAGCGATGCCGAGTCCATACCTGTGAACTGGGGAAAAGGCTTGCCGCTGAGAGCRGCAAGTGTGCTCTGAGTTGAAACGTTAGTATTTGGTACTTACCTTCTTCCAGCTAACTTCTGTCAAATGRGGAATTCACTCTTCAAAATTACTGGGGTTGCCAGGAAAGCCACACGGATCATAAAAGCTGCTAGTGCCAACAGCACAACCTTACAGTAACGGCAATGCTTCACCTGTCACAGATCCAGGTTCAGGGGTTCAGGCAGAGCGCTCAGAGCACCGGACTCGCGTTGTTGCTGAATTCCCGCCTTGGCTCTGAAACAAGTCCCGTAACAGCCTTCGGCACATCTTGTGCTTGTCTTTGCTTCTGTGTCTCCACTTGTAGCAGTAAAGAGTAAAAGAGTCTCAGATGATGCAAGCGTCTTAGTGAAGYGGAATTTTTGCTGTAAACAGACGAGCAGATCTTCAAGGTCTGCGTGCTGGGCCCCTTCCGTGGACGCGCTAGGATCACTTCTCCTAACGCTCAGCAACGACAACTTCTATTTACATCCCAGATATCTGCCACGTTCCGGCTCCGATCCCYCTCGCTTTTCGGAGCTGTAATTTAGGGGCAGAACGACACGCAGCGCTTTGAGAGGTCAGGATACCCGCGGCTTCCCCAGCGCAGCCCTGCCTGGACTGGCAACGGCGGCGTCTCCCGGCCCGGGGGCTCCTCCGTGCGCAAGCCTCCCCGTCAGCGTCCCCCAACCGCATTTTAGCACGTTTTAGGAGAACRCCACTATAGCGGCCATTAACGGCAGAGGCCTCGGCTCCACCTGCAGAGCAGGTAGTTCTGCAACACAGACAGCTTGAGAAACGCAGCACAGCCGACAGCGAAAGGGAACCCTAGCATTTCAGTCACTAGTTCAAAAGGAGAACGGCCTGCAATTGTAGGATACGCTTCACCCCCGCACAGTTATTCAAGGTTTTAACAGGAAAAGGCTAAAAAGCAAAAAAGTAAACTAGCAGCCCTAAGACAAGAGAGACACGGATTAGATTATCTACCCTGGCAAGCAACCTCCAAGTCTGAAAAGCCGCTCAGCCTTTCTGTCTCACATCACCATCAGTGAAACTGGAATAACAGTCCTTTTCTCTCATATACACCAAAGGAATATATTCATTAAAAGACAGAAATGCACTAAACTCTGCAACAGGGAGCAAACATCTAATACGGAAAGGATATCTCTCTCTACCAATACCTTCCTAAACAATCCTTTCTGCAYATTACGGATAACAAACATCTGCAGGAAAAAAACATTGGATTGCAAAGATGCATGAGGTACAGCAATTGTAKTCAAAGGATATCCTACCATAGGATTAGCTATTTCTTTATCTGAGCACATGTACAGAATTCACTGAAAATACATACCGCCAAATACATGTCAGCGCTGTGCTATACATACACCAATTCCTCTTTCAGAATTGCATGAATCTTAGTAAACTCCACGAATTTACACGATTCTCAGTTCATGTAATTTTTTGGTCATTTCTACAGGGTTTCACTCCTCCCAAGTTTYCAGAAATTTTTGTGCCTATTTCATAAATTCAGGATCCCCACGATACCTACATTTGGCATGCAGTCAAACAGCCCATTACACGTTCCRGGTCTTTGGCCTTTAGCGCTCAGAGCCAGCGACTCTGAGACGCAGGTGGAAGGGAGAGGGGAAAGGGGCGCAGCTCCGCAGCCGCTGATGAAGACCAGCCGTCCGACCTCTTTGAGGTCGCCCACCTCAACACACTCTGCCTCACCAGGTCAGGTCCTTCGGGCAGCCAGCCACGCAGGTGCTCGTTTTCGTGATGAGTCCAAGTGTACAAATAAGGAAAGAAAAAGCCCATGTATATTTCYGCTTTGAAAACATTTATTTTACAACAGTGGTTTCAGATAATTTAGCAATCTTTATTTTAGTTTATATTCAGACATACAATACACAAATTGCCATGCTAAAACATAAAATAATTCCTTCTGCTGTAACTGCGTGTATGTACAGGAGCTCAGTAGTATCGAGTGTTACAATCCACAAAGTTCAGACAGCCACATTTACTTACATACAATTCAAAGTGTGGTCCTTTAGTAACATAACAAAATATATATATGTCTATATTATAATTGCTTTTCAGATGCATTTATACTTTGATTGTTTTTACAACAGCTAACTTTTTTTTTTCTTTTTTCTTTTTCTTTTTTTTTTTTTCTTTTTAATGTGGGCTTCTCTCCCCACCCCCTCCCACCCCGCTGGAGCTGAAGTACAGTGCAAATGCAAAATGCATTCTCTCATTATATTTTCAGCTCCCACAGGCTTCATAAAGAGGCCAATATAACAAAACCCCATAATGAATTACTTATTTTAGGGCCTTGCTCACATGYAAAATTAATCTGAACTGCCTCGGATGTCTGTGATAACGCAAACCAAATAATCCACACCCAGCCCCCAAAAGTAGGAGAAGGTGGGGATGTAGTGGAAGGAAGGAATGACAACAACCGGCTTAAGTGGCACACATCCAAACAAGGAAACATCAAGTGTTTTGAACTTGGCAAACTTCAAAGTTCATCTATAGTGACAGACACAAATATAACTTCAAATGTGTAAGTAATAAAAGGAATTCCCCATATATTTCCCCATTTCTGCTGATTGCCATGAAGCAGAAAACTCACGTGTGTTTTGTATGATAGGCAACAGCTTCTGGAACATAGGGCCCAACTAGGGCCAGCTGCATTCTCTACCCAATATGACTAGAAGTAATTTGGTGGTACATACACGTACGTTGGCCACAATCTTTTTGCCTTTATGCAAATCACCAGCTAACTTTAGTTTTATGACTTGCAGTAATTCCAAGTCTTATGAATCCAACCTGTAAGCACTATAAATTGAGTAACTGGACCAGACTGTGCAAATGCATCATACGATTCAAGTTTAAATTCTCACTAGCAAGGAGGGAAGACTTTAGGAATCCACTTGAGTAGAAGATTGATTTTTCCCTTTTCTAACAGCACAGCTCTCTCACTAGTACTACCTATTTATTTATACAACAGGATCCTTTCACCACTTCCTTCATCAGTCACTTAAACTGACAAATCTTGTTTGTTTTTTCCTGCAGTTGAAAGGAGAAAGCACAATCCTGGGCACACAAAACTCACACCTTTGGCTTTTCTGTCTGAGAGTTCATAGAAGTACTTTGAGCCAAATTTCATGTTTTACCACCAAAGAAGAAACAGCAGCAAGTACTAGATGCACACCTGTTGTATAAATATATACATATGTGCATATATACATACATACACACACATGATGTTGCAATCCAAAACCTACAGCACAGGTTTGGACCTTGCTTTGTGAAGTCACCGAGTCCCACTTTGTAGAGTACAAAGTAGTTAAAACCAGTATAGGAAAAAAAAAAAAAAATCAATGTATTCTATTATACCTTTAGTGATTAGCATATTGACTATATTTAATATACCCCCACATACCAGCCCATGCAAGTCAAAGTTATTCCAGAGATTGCCCTTACCCTCCTTGCTATTGTTGGGTTTTCTTTCTTTCCTCTATGGGAGAGTTGAAACAGGTAAATCCCAGCTTCACCTTCACGGGACAGGGTCTAAGAGCAGTTGGCAGGAATCAGGTAGATCATCACATTTTTTTGGAAGCCATTGCTGTATACAGAATATGATAAGCGACCATTCACAAACTACAAGAATACACCCACGTTGCTGGCTGTGGGGGAAAGGGAGCAGAGAAAACAACAGCACTCAAGTATGGATGGCCATTTYGTGCAAGAGGTTCCTCTATACATATACATAGCTACCAATAATTCCCAACATCTCTCCTTCTAACAACCAAATTAACTGTACATGTAACTGSTATTTTATTTTCAAATGACAGAATAGCTTCCAGATTTATGGAGTTTGGCTTGTGCAAACAAAAACAACAGAAAGCTTCCCTTACACAGTTTCTTCTTGTAAAGAAAGCACCATCTTGGAATGAAATGGGAATTTCAGTCTTGCAGAGTCTTAGACAGCAGTTAAATCTCCAAATACAGTACGTAGAGCAGACCATAGTTCTAGCAGGACTTGAACCCTGACAAATTACCTGTCAACTATACTTCTTTCAAGATATTTTAAGCAGTTGTTGGCATAATGATATACTACAAACTAGATGATTTCCACTATAATAAGAGAAGCGGCACCAAACGGTAAAGCAAGTTAAGTTAATACCAACCTTACACTATAAATATTTGCATGGTGGGGGGAGAGGTTATGTTTCAGTGCTCTGATTCTAAGATTAATGCAGATTGAAACAGCATCCAGAATTATTAACACGAGGCAGGAGCTGCTGAGTGGCAAAAGCCTGCCTGACTACCTAGGAAGAATCTCCTGTTAAACATTAAGCCAATATTCAGTTCCATTGGGTAGGAAAAAAAAAATGCATCACAAAGGCATTTCCTAAGTTATTTGGAAATGTCAAGAATACTGAAGGGCACCAGATAAAGGGCACAAACTAGTTAAGAAAACAGGTACCTCTCAAGGACTGCATATGTTAYAAATACTCAAAGATTAGTCCCCTAAAAAGCATAGTCACATCCCACACCACATAATATAACCATTTAAAAAATGGAACAGGAGTGTATTTTCTGTCAGGTTCCTGCCCTGGTTATACCTGTAATGCTTATATGCTCCGACATCAAAGGTTTTTAACGCGCCGCCCCCCAACCACAGCACTGTTGCCAAGACTCAGTATTTCTTAGTATCATGTTAAAACCCTCTTCCTAAGCAGGTGTTTCTAATTATACTGTAGACTGTGTACACAAATTTCAAGAGCATTACATTTTCAAGAACACTATGAGCACTAATATCTAAAGCAGTTTAAAAATACTACAAATGTAAAAATAAGACTAAAAAGATAGTGTCTCTAGAACATCACAGCATGGAATTAACAGAAATCTACACAATATCAGACACCATTGATGTTTAAACAAATTTATATACAGATAAATATTTAAGAACTTTCTACATATATTACTAACAAAATGAAACTGGCATTTAACAGGTGCGATGCCCCTTCATTCACTTCAAGTGAAATACTGAATTATTTGTTGTACTACATTGGGTTTGGGGAACTCCCTGTGCACAGGCAGGACAGGGCACAGCAAGCCCAGCACCAGCTACTTCCAAGACAGCTTTGCTGCTGTCAGAAAAGACGGTACCTAAACATTCCTTGAAATGAGGCAGTAGCTTTCCTTATTTATCCTAAGTTACAAATACCATGGCTCTCCATACAACAAAACTTCCGGATAAARATCGGTGGTCTTTGATATCAGCCCATGAAACTCTCCAAATCAGATTCCCCCATACACTCCTCCTAATTACAAGGAGCTACAACTGTTAAGAAAACAGATGCTGACTAGGTTCGATGAGCTAGATGGAAGTGGCTGAACTACTCAAACAGAGATCTCACGTAACTCGTTAAAACGATGTGATGTGTCAAAACAAAACAAAACAAAAAAAAAAAGGAAAGAAAGAAAAACAAACCTCAGTTTTTAATTCTGGCAACACACCAAATAGAAATCAACAGTGCTCAGGTTTAATTTTGGAAGGAAACATTCTGCATATAAGCCAGTAACAAGTATTTTCACCCAGATTTTATTGCCTGTAAAGCTATGCTATTTCAGCTCTGGCAGGGACATTGCAGCTCCATAAACTTAAGCTCTGAAATGCAAGTTGATCTTAAGTGCCAGATTTTTAACCACTATTTCCAATACAATCTTGCATTCACTRGGATTCAATTTGGCCATTTTGCAAAGACAGAACTGCGACTCATGCARTCCCAGGACACATTTGTACCTTACTTAGGACATAAGGAAAAAAGTGGGCATTAAYCTACCTATCTTCTGATTACACCATTTTTGTTTTAAAGAAACACTGTTTAAATAACTATTTCTTACACAGTTTGAGAAGTCAAGAAGACATTAATATACAGTAATCTTAAACTCAGAGATATAAAACTAACCTGGGCAAACTTAGCARTTTTAAAAAAATACTCATATTCAYATTTCTCTCCTTCACTCCTTGTTGGGATCTCAGAGTAACTTCACTTGGAGCATCTAACATCATATGAGCATATACAACATACAGGCAAAATTATGACTCCCACAACCACAGAAAGAGCTGAGAAGAAAGCAGTATCTCTTAAATTCATGCCTTGCTAAACGAAAAACTAATTGCTGGTTGAAATGTTGGGTTTTGGAAAGGAGGGGAACTGTTTGTTTGTTTTTAAAACAGAAAATTTATCCTGAAAGTCATCTCTTTCAAGYAGTGCAAAACATGGATAAAAGTATCATCTCCAACCTTCATCTGCTCTATATATTTCAGTTTTGACACTGGCTCACACAGAGAAATCTGTAGGGCTTCCTCACACTGCACTGCTTCTGGGGAACAGAGTAAGAGTGACTCTCACCATGGCCCGGAGGTACATTAGACAAGTGCCTGGAGTGCTCAGTTTCCATGCCRCAATCTCCAGTCAACTCTTCTAGTCCAACGTAAGTACCCCAGGGTGATTAAGAAATAGAACCTTATTTGGAATTAACACCAACAATCAACCCCGAGGTAACGAACACCAGTTGCTCCACAGTAAAGCAACAACCGGCCTTTTGTATTACACATCTAGACCAACACACGGGAATGGAAGAGTATTATAGACAAGGAAACACAAGGAAACAGCATTTTTCTCATTCTACCGAGTCACTCTTAACAACTATGCTGATTTACAAAGCCAAAAAAGTTTTAATGCTTTATTTTTATCAAGAACATTGACTGATTTGCACAGATTATAACGGCAATTTTGAGCAGCGAGTTTTTAAGGGGATAAAGTCTGCACAGATATTCAAGCATATTCAAGGGTGGAATTCTACTTTAAGAACAGGTTTCAGACAAAATCTACACAAAWAGCCCATGAGACATTATATTCTCCACCTTAAAAATTACTTTTCATTACAAGGGGTCAAACACTTTGATTAATAAAGACCTCAAGTCAAATCATATATGACTGTCCTCAAAGCCACACAAGACAGTTTTGCCTGATACAAAAAGTTAAATAAGTAAGCCACAAGGTTTCAGCTCTGAAGGACTATCAACAAGGAAGAATTTACTTAACAACTGTGTTTCTTAAATCTCATCAGTTAATTAAAAGTTCATTTTGGATTTTTGAATCTCAGTGTGTTATGGAAAGCATACCTATCTGCAACAAGCTCACACACAGGCAATAAATGTGCTTGTACCAACTGCTACGGGAAAGTCCGAGTTTGCAACCATCTCATGCTTAGTATTTAGACGGTGTTAAGAATCTTTTCTTTTACCTGATATGTTTAACAGGGTTTCACATCAGACTATCCGCTCTATCATTTTCAGCCCATGGAAAGACAGAATGAAATATATTCAGACAGATTTTCACATTTCTCTTTTCCCCTTTTATCTGGGCAATATCCAGAAAAACTGTACCTTTTTACAAACCTAGAACAGCCAAGTGGCAGTATGCTTTGCCYTCCTCAGGCAGGAGAGTCCCCTTTATTTTCAGGTAGTCTTCCTACARACTGTCAGTGCTTTAACCCATTCAAAAGCAACACTTGGACCTTGTAAAAAAATAGCATAAAAGATTGTCAAATAAAATACTGGATGGGTCAATGGGAGGATTTAGATCACTCCCCAGGAGAAATAGGTGAAAAATGAAAAGGGGAGCTAGGGGATGAAAAGGACAGTGGAGGCAACATGATATAAAACCATGAAGATGAAAATTAAAGAAGCTGTAAATAAATGCTAAAAGTGTCAAGTGCAGATTTACTGGTAGCTATTCTAGATCCTGACTCAATATTATCTAAAGCAAGATTATTAACAACAAAAAACATCAGCAATTTACCAGCTGACTAAGATGTTGTCATAAATCTCAATAATCCACAGTTTCAAGAGTAGTATTCAAAAATGATTTGGTTTCAAAAGGGAAAACCTTTCAACAGTTTTCCCAYAGTTTTTATGAGGAGCAGAAAAACACTGATGTAAACAAGTCTAAATGCAAGACTGTGCAAATTATACAATATAAACACAAAGAAAGGTGTTTTGTTCTTAAAAAGTTATTTAAGTATTCCACAAAGATGTTCATGAGAAACTTAAAGGGCTTCTGTGTTATCAAAAGCTGTTTAAAARAAAGGTAATACCCTATTTGTATATTTGAATAATTTACATTCTAATAGATTTCAATTTCTAATTGATTCTAATAGATTTCTAATAGAAATCAAATTTGGTTTTTGTTTTTGGGGTTTTTTTTACATTTACACTATTGCCTACTATCTGCATTTTATTTACTTGGCCAATTAAAACTGATTAACCAGTTTCACCTCAAGATTCTCATGTATTCAGAAAAGCTGCATTATTTGCTCTTCAGAATTTCAGGAAAAAACGTCAAACCGAAACAGAATTGTGCTTGAAGTTTAAAGTCTACCATGACCACCACCRAATAAACCTACTTACATTTGGTTTTGTGGCAAATTAATCTTTGCGGTTACACTGTCACTGAAGATCTCCTTAGGCAAAAACAGCTGTTCATCTATTTATTCTTCAAAGATTGGAAACTCTCCCTTTTAATTTTTCAAGATAGATTTGTTTAAGCTGAAAACCAGCTTTAAAGAAAAATCTGGTTCTGCAGTACTGGCATTTTTGGTTCTTGGCTTTGTAAACTTGCTYAGATAACAGTGCAGGAAAAGAAGGACAAATGAGAACTGACTCATTGCATTCACACGAAAAAACATGAACTTTTAAAGGTCTTCAGCAGCTCAGCTATATGGAAGCATGGTGGCTTCTATGAAATGCTTTCTTTTTTAAAATCTCATTTTTAGGCCAATACCACTGCTTAAAATGCAGAATGTCTCCATCACACTTATTTTGTGACAACTCAGTACATTACACCACATTTAACATAACTCCATACATGCTATTAAAAAAAAAAAAGGAGAAGGAGGAGGAAAGGAAACAAATAAGATCATAGATAAACTGCTTTAAATACTGCATGCTACAGCACTTCACGTATCATCAAGATACGACACGGAAGGTGACAAAAGGCTGAAGGGATTACAAAATATTTTCAGCAGGTTGGAAAGCTGCCTTCTTACTGTGGCAGAATTTTTCCCCCTCCCCATCTCTACTTCTAATGTTCATGATCCTAGTGTTGAGTTGGCCATGTATTTATTTATCCATTCTAATTACAGAATTTCCTTAACTTAATTAAATCCATCAGTGTGGTAGCTGGGGTGAGAGTCAGCTGTGAGCTGGGTTGTCTCTGTGGCTGATGCTGGCTGTATCACAATAGGTGTGTCTGAGGCCTCTGAAAAAGGGAAGACAAAAGGTTTAGTATACTGAGGAAGAAAACCAGTGCCCTGTGTTTTGTTACGTATCAGTTACATCCCTCTGAAACTAATACAATTTTACACTCCTCTTTAAAAGCACAACGTTGATACACTGTTCTTCAGTCTGTACACAATGCCAASGGACTCAAACTAATACATGAACCATTTATTACATTTTTTTATTCACCTAAGAGCAGCTGCTACTCTCCCATCATTCACAGTTTCAGTTAAAAACATGATCAGAGCACASAGAAAAGGCTACATTTAAAAGAAATAATTGGTTTAACTCTACAGAAGTTTAGGTGCTTCATAAATAGTAATGGATATAGCTAGGTGGGTAGCAGTCCTGTCTCCCTTATACCTGACATAGTTTACAAAACTGCCATGATACTTCCTATTATTTGGGACAGAGAATCCCTTTGTGGAACCACAAGAGTCTGGCATATATGTTATTCAAATGAATGTTGAAGGGTGGCTAAATGATGTTCACCTACTTCTCTGAAGCTGATCTCTCCAAAATCTGTGAAGACCCACTGGGATTTCCTATGAGTTTACAGGAACTACATTTCTGGTGGTGGCATTACCCAGAGCAACTGACTCTCATGCCACAAATACTCGCCCCTCCCACACATACACAATTAGAGATCTCTGCCAACCTCTGTAAAACAAGCATTGCCTCTTAAACAGGAACCCTGAGCGCTAGGTCAGAGGCTCTGCTAATATGGTAATTCTAGAAACCCCATAACTTTTTCACCTACCTCTTTCATCTGACTGCAACTGTGCCTCCAAGTCCTCTGGAGAGACGTAGTATTCCTGCTCTTCACCTTCAGGAGGTTTAGGTTTACATTTCCCACAGCAACAATTACAGCAGCAGCACAGACAGCAACAGCAATAGCAGCCTGTGATCAGCCCACAGAACACAAACAAGGCCTGCAGAGGGCAGAAGGAAAAGAAATACTTGTAACCTACATCTATCACACTGTAACCACTGAGCTGGTGAGAATCAGATATGGAAACCAGGGRCGAAAAATAAAGCATTGTAAAGACACCTTTTTAGCTATAAACTTTGAGATATATGCTGATTGAATAAAAAATGTGCAAAACTGGCTACAGTTATGATAATTTCACACTGAATACCGATTCACTGAAGTGAACACTAGTTCACCTGAAAAAATTTCTAGAAATTAGGTTTAGAGTATCTGTTTCTGCTACATATGCAAAAGAATAAAAAAGATGCACATTTAAGCACATCCCCGTACTGAAAYCCAGAAGTACAATAGTCTAGAACAGATTGTAGCTTGTATTAATATGGTTGGATTAGATTTACACTAGCTAGTGGAAATACAGATTGCAATGTGCCTACAGAAGCAGGAACTTAGAATTACCAAAGGTTGCAGGCATGGCTGCAAAGTTCGTATTGAAGTTAGAAGTACTGGGGCTAGAAYGCTACCAATATCCGAGCAAGTCAACTTAAAATTAGCCATACTGGTCAGTGTGCCTATCACAGTCAGAGTGGCAAAGGGCAAAATTAAAATATTCACACTGATCACTGCATAACCATTTCAAAAAAATAATTTTAAAGATAGCAAGTCAGCATGGTGATATAAATATTTCCTTACCACAGGAAAATCAAGAAATAGAAACAATGTTGGCAACAATGAAGAAAAATGAACCCATGAAGTGAAATGCCAAGGCTAGGAAACAGCTTTGATCAGCCACAACACATTGTAAGCAACATCATTTCACTAAATAAAGCAAGCTGGTGCAGTTATGGTTTCTTACTTCGATTTCTTAGCCATAATCTTTTACTCATTGTATTGTGTGCAACAGACTGCAACCATGTGAACTCTGAAATGCAAAGCTTGAAAATGTAAATGTGAGAAACGCATAGTCTATAGATTGCTTGCATTTCTGAATAAAAGTGGTAATTTAAAATATATTACTTAAAATGATAAAAGCATATTATGCTTAAAAGTGTTAYGAGTCCCATAAAATATAATAATTATTTGGTGCTGGAAAAGGACTCCTAGAAGGCCTCAATATAATAATTATTATATCTACTATTCAGTGCACACAGGAAAATAAAGCATTTCTGAGGAAACGTGAGCTTGCAGTGTCATTTGCTATACTAGTGACACTCAGGTCTGTTTATGCTGCACCAAAAATGAGGACTGGCTAGTGAACAATTGATCTGAATTCCGCAAAACCAGAGAATAGCTTTTGAGGAAGTCTGTTAGCATACTTCTTTACAGGATCTTATGTGTAGGCTCAARTTTGCAGTCAGGAGTCCTCTTGTAAAATTATTTAGTAGACATTACCAAAGGGCATACCCCTCAAACCCTCACTGCTTTAAATCCACTAGAAATACCCAAGCTTCTCTTAATAATGCAAGTGTTACTATTATTTAGACCCAGATCATTGATAGACAACAGAAAAATATTTGTGAACTAGAGACTGCAACACAGTAAGAGAAGGTTAAATTACAAGGTGTTAAGAGATTTGGCAATTTCCAAGAATAAACAGAAACATTCAATTTCTAAAAATTTTGAATGTAAATCCAGAATAACTTCTTTGCACTTTTATTTACCTTTGCCCACCAGCTGGATAGGACGAAGTATGTATTCACATTTTCTTCTCCAAACTGCTCTGCTACATACAGACCCAGAGAACCATACTTATCATAAATGTTTCTCTTTGTGGCATCAGTCAATATTGCATGTGCATTATTGATCTCTTTAAATTTTTCTGCTGCCTCTGGATTATCAGGATTCTTATCAGGATGGTATTTCAATGCAAGCTTCCTGAAGAAGGAAAAAAAAAAGAGATTGTTATGAGTTAAAAACTAGGATGTGGGCTCCTGGTTTTTGACTTCTTTAATTCATTCCATTATTTCAAATAGATAGCCTGTGACTCTTTCAAGGGAGACTCCTAAGGTGCAGTTGAAAATGTTCATTCTGCTATGGTTTCCTTCACCTCTGATTTTGTTTCCCTCTTTATTCTTTCTTAGGTGATAGCAAAGGGCTAGAGCACAGCCTAGCTAAATTCAAAGGACTCATTTCAGACTGCTTAAGTGGACTCTCAGAAACTCACTGGGGGTAGGGGGGGAGAAGGCCATTGCAGACAAAGAGAAAGCATTCGGTTTTTACCCCTCAGCTCCTGCAATTTACACCATTAAGTTTTACTTCTACTAAAGCAAGGACCAAGCTAACAGAAAAAGACACACCACAAGCCCATGACACAGGTTCAAAGGGTAAATACAAGCAAGCTGCCACAGCTAATCTGTAGTATCTGAACACAAAAATAGAATAGACAATAACTTGTGGTTATTTCACCAATTCCTGTGCAGAAAGAGAACAGTTTTTCAGTTCAAGCCTCACGAAAATAGAACAAGCTTTCAGAGTTTCGAGACATCAGGAAATCACAATGCAGCTCCCTAATCATTTTACATCTCTCACAACTAAATGACAGCAGTTTATAGTCCCTTTGAGGTCTCYGAACACAGCACAATGCTTCAGATTAAATGTTGATAAATTTGCCAGTTGAAGCATTGTCCAGGCAATAAAATAAGTCASTAGAAATAACTGGCCAAACACTTTCTAAATGAACACAGAAAAAAATCTCACTGTTTTGAAGTCTGAGCCATTTGTGCTCCTAAGTAGAAAAATGCTACAGAATTCTACGCAAAGTTTTCCATCACCAAAAAAAAGTACTTGTCCTACAGAAAATTACCATGAAAGACCCACATTTGAGAAATAGCCTAAAAGCCTGCACAGCAGTTTACACATGACAACTTTCAGATTAAAAAGTATTCAGATAAACACAAAGTAAGGATTTGGGCAAGGGCACATTTGCCACACACACAAATGTATCACAGCATTCACACAATAAATTGAGTGTGCACTTGAAACACTCGAGCTGTAAAAGATGTTGCTTGGGAAAATAACTTCCAGGGCTGCCACTAATGGCATGGTCTCAGCACGGACTGAAATAATCAGTTTTTATAATTACAGAAAAGTTATGTAAACTTCATTGAAACAGCTTGGCTACTATCAGGCTGCAATAGATAAATATTTTTCATTTGCCATTTCCTATACGTGCATAAACCCCATAGCTCACAGGCCAGCAAAGGGTGTTGCAGATGCAGTGGTCAATCCTCCTTTTACAAAGAAACAGCGGAGAAAACAATATTGCAGGAAGTTTCAGGTAAGTATGAAGCACTACTTTTCATTCTGGGATTTTGGAGTGTTCYCATTCCAAAGAAAATCTTCAGCAGTTTTTCCTCAATGAGGAAACATTATCTCCTGGTTGCTAAGGCTGCCTCAAAATTTCCAGCTAAAAGTTTTTAGAAAGATGTGGATAATTTTAGAGAGTCTATGAGCCCATTTATTCACAGATTTCACTAAGCAATTACAATCAGTACTAAGAAGTGACTTTAAAAGGGAAAAAGTCATGGTAGATGTTAAAGACTACAAGAAAAAAAAATTTGAAAAGAGTATCCTCAAGTAAAGATTACTACTGACCCCTAGTGTAATGTTAAACCCATTGCCACTAGTCCATAGTCATATAAAACCAGAGCTCATGCTCAGGTAAAGGAGCAATTGCATATAAGCAGATTTGGGGGGAATGTGGGAAAGGGGGACAGTTGCAGTACTCTTCTTTTGGTTTTTAACTGGACAATGCGAAGCCATTTCACTTATCTGACCCTTCAAAAAAGAAATACAGTAAAAGTTCCTCTTTTAAAAAATAATCACCCCACTAGTAGAAAAAAAATCATTGTTGATACTCAGTTTTCATCTTTATTTGCATCTTTAATCCACACCTCACTGTGCCAGAATTAAAACTGATGGACAAAGAAAGAATATTACATAGCTATGGTCTCTGTAAGCCAGACACAATGCTCTGTAACATAAAATAAGAATTTAATRCTGAACCGACTGTCTTAAACCTTTGCTGAACTTTAAATAAAAGCTTCCAGAATGAGACTGTGTACTAATTTAAGCTCTTTGTTCTATTTATCAATCAGTGTTAGACTTAAACTTTACCTGTATGACTTCTTAATATCGTCAGAAGTTGCATTCTTGTCCAGTCCTAGCACATGGTATAATGATTCTCCAGAGGTAGACAGYGAACGTTGCCTCTGGTCTGCCATGTTGAGTTAATAACCTGAATAGAGAATGGTCCCCAAACAAACAAACGATTAAGAAATGCTTTGACAAAACAGAACACAGACCTCATTCACCAAATCACCCTTTAAACCAGAGTTTTCACATAAAAATTCCTTTGTTTTTTTTCTTTTAAAACAAGGTTTAAATGGGCTTTGAAGAAACAACTATTATTTTCAGCACAATTCCAGGCACTACAGAATCTCAATTCCATTCCTGTCAAAAACCCGAAATCAACAGTTGAGGTATAGCTACAGGTATGTACTATACATCCCTGAAGCCCCTTCATCTTCTTTCTTAGTCTTATTACTTAGATAATTTATCCTTGGTAATACCTATAAGAAAAACTTGACAACAGACGGGTGGTTATTACACTGAGGCTGTCTTTTTGCAATGCACCTCTATAGTGCTAAGCAAAAAGATCTAATTCCAGGACTAGAGATTTYGTAAATTACCTAGAAATAAGTTACTCTGTTTCATTTTAAGCACTATGCAAAAGTACTGTACTGGCAACCCTGAAGAAACAAGTCCCTTGTCACTCACCATACAAGCYGGGCAATGCATGGTTTTCCAAACTTCCCAGCAACACATCTCTATGCCGATGTGAGTGACTTTATGCACTGAAGGTCTAACGATCTGCACTGGGACAGCCACCATGGCTCCATCCACAGTAGCTACATATCACAGAAAAGTCTACTTATATGAGCAAATAATCATGAGATACTGCCTTGCCTGGAGAAGGCCTATGTATCTCAGAGCAACCATCCAATAGCAACCGAAAGCCAAGAGTAGGCTAAATTGGATACGCGTTGTTATGTTAAAGAAACCTCCATCGCCTCCTGAAAGCCCCAGCCTCTCCTCCCGTCAGTGTCACTGGGCCAAACAGAATCCTTTAAACAAAACTGCATATGGCTAGGCCTGYGCATCCCAGCACGAAGAGGGGAACAGCTGTCCACTCAAAGAGGAGGTAGTCTTCCCTCTTATAATTTATAGCAGTGGATCAATATTTAACATGTATTCTAGTTAAATGACAATACTTGAATGTGAATTAACCTCCTAGTCTAAATTCAAATACAAAAGACCCTAGAGGTCTCCCGTGGGACATGTCACTGACAGACACGCTATGTCCTCTAACATCCTTAGGAGATTAGCATTTGCCATTCTTTAGCTGCAGAAGTGCAGCAAGGATGAGCATTGAAGAGAGGACTATTGGCTATTTTTGGATTATGTCATTACAGTTAGCCTACATCAGATTATGCAGTCTTTGAAAAAGATATTTAAAGCACCAGACTTTTCTAATTTAACCCTTTATCTTCTATTATAAAGTTAATAACTTTAGCTTTTAAAGGGCTACCTAAACCAAATGCTCTAAGAGGTTGCTTCTTTCACTACAGGTTTCTTAAGCACAAATTTACAGGAAGAACTGGATACATTTCCACTCCACAGAGAAAACAATCCTGTTTGCTATCACAGTGGAGAAAATCCCTCACTACCCTTAGCATCTTATTCCTGAGTCATTTGTGTCAACTCCAGGTCATTATCCCACTGGGTTCAAATTTTCAGAGAAAACACAGTTTAGATAAAAGAATGACAAAAAGTACAAGATTATGTAAAAACAAAGACGCAAGGATAATAATAATGCAAAAAAACACTGAGAACACTTTCGTTTTAGTGTTCAAGTCTACCTGTGCTGAAAGCATATCCAAGTGTACCAATCCGGATAGTGCATAACACACAAGCAGCCAAGTAAGTCTAAAAATACAGTCCAAATACCATATTTTGAGCATTTTCTCTGTAATTGAAGTCAATTGTAGTGAGTTCTACATAGTTATTTACTGATGTACATTCATACAGACCACCAGTTTGCTCACATCACTTTCTCAATAGCTCTCCAAGATGCAGCTTGCCATACTTCCCTATGATTCATACAAAAGTTCCTTTGACAAACCTGATGAAATTCTACCCTGACACTCGATTTCTTTATGAGTCAAAAATAGTCAAATAAAATTCAAATGGCTGGGGAAAAGGGAAAAAAAAAGAATTTTAACAAATAGATCTTTTTAGAAAATACCTTCTTTGAAATTTTAAAGTCAAAAAAAAAACTTTGGCTGGTTTAAGTAAATGTCTGCTAATGTTCTGGCAAGCCTATCATTTGGAAGGTAGAGAAATGCTATCACACAACCACCATAGAAATAACACACCTTTTTGCTGACCACGGGATTAGAAATGGAAGTCATTTTTGTTCTCTGGATCCTCTGACCCCCCCCCCCCCATCTAAACATTTCACCAAAACACAATAAAACTTTATATTAAAGAAAAGATTAATCTTCCAAAAATCGTTTAACATTTGAGAACACCTCTCCCGGACTAATAAAGATGCTCCACTCAGCAGTTCACCCAGCAATCCACACTGGCTGGGGTTGCTGTGATCTGAATAACTGGTTGTATTAGGGTCAGATATATACCACTAGGCTTCACTATGGAATTGCCATCAGAAGTCATATACGGTTCTATCAGTTACAGGTTATACAGATCACTCAAAAAGGCTAGTAATCGCAATAAAAAGGGCATTAGAAGCAATTATTCAGTCTCACCATTATCTCTCACTCATTATCTAAACATTTTCACCTTAGAATGACCATGTCTTTTTATTTCTAAATGCAAGGAAGCATGTATTTCAAAATTAAATCTGCTTAGACTGCAAGGACAAACTCAAATTTTTCCCTTCCTGAAAGCACAACAGTCAGACATTTTAAATATCAGCTAATGGTCTTGTTTCTTTTGGTGCTAGCAGGAACAAAACTAAAGAAAAGGCTCTCATGTTAGATACTAGAGGAAATGCTTCTCAGCAGCACATTACTGCCACTGCCATTAACAAGATTTGTAAATATCCCCCAAAATCCTGTGAGTGTAAATACAGCACAACCTGTTACAATGTGCTGCTAATCCTCGTGCACGAAATACAGCATTGCTGAATGAAAAATACATGGATGAATCAATCATTTCACATCTATACAAGCGAATCAGTGACATTTTGCTGATCAGTCAGCATAATACAACTGCTGATACAATCTCATACTGTTGATATGCCTCACAGAAAACACATCAATTCTGTCCTCACCAGTACATGGGTGCTGCTACGCTTTTTAAGGTGTGAGCAGGTGGCAGGGATACGGATATAGACATTAAGACTTTTCTTGTTCACCTCAGAGTCTATGGTTAATACTTTTCTGCATTTGGCCTTCCCAAATTGATTCAACATTGGGAACCATGTCCAGTTTCTTTAAATTTCTATAGGTAGAAATAGCAGGTAATTTCTATACCTGCTAAACTAGCCACTTCACATCTAATTTCCCCCCAAGAAGTAATCACCATCTCTGGTAAGTTTAATTAAACTCTACCTAATGAGGAAGCTATATATTAATGAAAAGAAAGAAAAAGAAATAGCTCTAAGCCCTAATACTTTGGTTAAGAATTTATGATATAAGAAAAACACACCCCAAATCAAGAAGGTGAAGATGTCGGTAGGGAGAGAACCAACCTCTTCTCTTTTTCCTTTTTTTTTTTTTTTTTTCCTCCTTTAAAGGATAGTGTTAAGCTACTGAAAGGTTTCTGCACAAGAGGAAAGACATTGACAGCTCAGAGACACAATACAACTGATGCACTTATTTGGGCATTATCTGATCCAGTAAAAAGGAAAAAAAAACACTTCAGGAAAGGAAGAGTTCTGCATAACACATCCAAGAACACACTAGGTAAACCTCCTCAAGACAGCTCGTAGTCCGCCTGGCTGCAGCCTCCCTGCCCCCCTCCCGAAGCAGTCCCAGGCTGAGGTCAGAGCCCCGTGATCCCGCTGTCTTGCGGGTAATCTAGCTAATCGCAGAGGCCCGCTCCAACTGGCTGCCCTGGTTCCCCTGCGCCGCTTCGCCCCCTCTCTTCAGCTAAGACCACCAGCTCTTCTCATAGTCTTCCTAGAAACTTCTCGCGTGCAATGACCATCCTGCCAATCATCCATCAGCAGCATCCAGTCAAGAGAAGCTTGTCTCTCTSCCCACTATTTCAGTGCCTTCTTGACAGGCTGTTTCTCAGGGACCTGTAGGATTAATCTAAATTCAGGATTAAAAAAACAAAAACAAAAAAAAAATCCTGTTTGAGATTTTACATGTTAGTTTAACTTTTCCAAAGAAGATATCGCCTCAAACTGGAAGMTTGAGGGCATTATGAACATTTGTGGCATTTAGGTCGTGAGAAGTCTCTCTGTTTAGGCATAACGAGCTTTCTTTAAAAGCAATCCAAAACGCCCTCGGTGCACAGATGCTGCAGGTATACACTATGTTCTGTTTAATAAACTCTGCACTGTTAAACTAAGACTAACTTGTTTTTTTAAAAAAAGTTAAATCAGTTTGATGCAGGCTATGTCTATCTGTGTGTAGGCTGCTGTCAAAAGTAGAGAGACACACAGAAATAAAATTTCATACTGCTACAATCTTCAATCATTTCAGACCCAAAAGTTCAGCTTATCTGGAGCTCAGAGTCTAGTCTAATGGGGTGCTTGTAGTTATTTTTCAAATCTGTTAAGATATGGACAAGTAGACCATAGCGGAGAATGAAGAAGGACAAGCGGGTAACAGGAATTCATCTGGGATGATTTGTTATTTAAAAGAATGGAACAGGTCAAGTCTTACTACTATGTATATAATCCTTGGCCCTTCAAATATGGGACAGAATAAGACAGACAAGGTGGAAGCTATTCAAGTTTAATATAGGATCAGGATATTATCTATCCTGCTATTTTACAACTGGCTCTAATCTACAACATTGAAAGCTGCTCAGTACTTTTAAAAAGTGTTGTATCCAGTGGTAACAAGCCATCTGCTATATATCCTAACCAAGCAGGATTTCCTGAAGAGGTTTCTCTCAGACAGCTATGAAGAAAAGTAATCCCTTGGATTAAACAGCATCATTTTTAACCATCTGGGTACCACCACGTCCTGCATTAGTCAGTTTTAACAGAAAATGTAGCTGTAGCACAACAAAAAAAGTATAATTGCTACCATCTTGATTAAAAGACTTGGATTAAACCTAATCTATTACATGGAAACCAGTCTTAACATTTTGAAGCACAGAAATGGTAAACTGGACCTTGGAAAGACTAGTTTTCTTTTTAGTTTCCCCAGAGCTGTATCTAATTTTGAACCTGGTGGCCTACTCCAATCAAACTTGGTAAGGAGGCAAAGGTCTCAGAAAGGTTTCATGAAATTGGTGACATCTTTGTTTGTGCCAGGTCTGCTGATCTTCAAACCCTTTTGTAAGCCAAATTTTGCTCAATAAAACAGCAAACTATTATTCCAGTCAAGAATAATCGACAGTTCTCTCTCGTTCTGGGGAATTAAACATTCCCTAGACAGAGAACATTCCAATGAGTGACAGCACCAAAAAGGGTGGTGTTAGCAGATCAGATGGTGGTCAGAGGCAGGGAGGACTAAAACTTCTCTCTTTTGTCAAGAGCAAACCTCCAAATTGGATCAGCCACATTTGACAATTTAGCTTTAGATCAGCTGAGCTAACAGTTAACTGCCCGCAGAAAAGGCAGTCTTGCTTTCTCTCCCAATCCCAGCTGCCTATTTCCACTGTTTCCAGCGCAAAGGCACTTGCATTCATCTAACCCCACAGTTAGTGGGGTTATCTAACCCAAACCAGTGCAAAGAATGTAAGTGGAGAGAGCGGGGAAAAGAATCAACTTTCCCCCCCAAAGCACACTTATTTCTGTGGTGGGGAGGCTTCTTACACTATTCACACAGTCAACAGATGCTTTTAACAACACTGAACCGCAAGTCAGATCACTGCTAGCAAGAAACAGTCTTACAGTAATAAAGCTATGGAGGGCTAATTTAATGGAAAGTATCAACAATACTTCAGCGTCATTAGCATTTGAAAGCAGATTAACAATGGCAGCTTTTCATTTTGCTTCAAGGCTTCAGTATTAAGTATTTATTCACTAACAAATGTTTGGAAACTTTAAAATACCAAGGTACCCAAAATATCAATTTCCACATTTCAGATTAATTTTGCGCTTTTTTTCCAAACAAGTAATAAAGGCACTGCAGCTCCTTCCAATTTCCTGGATGCATGACTTCTTTTAAAAGAAGAGCTGAAAATGTTTAGCACCACTGATAAATCTGACCCTCCTTCAATAACAGGTAAGTTCCTGAACCTTAACAAGGCAAGCAACAGGCAGCATAGCATTTTTTGAACAGAAAGCCATTAACAGGAACTCCTTCTGGATCTCTTTTGCATCCTGCTTCATTTAAATATGGAACTAAAATTCTATTTTACAGGACATTCTCACTCTATGCTAAAACACCCTGCTAGGTGTGGAACACACCATTTCAGTGAAAATACTAAGCTCGCCAGACCCCATAGTGTCTCCTTCTTGAACACTGACACAGCTGTGGGGTCAGTTTTCTTTTTCTTTTTTCTTTTTTTGTTGTCGCTATTTTTGCTTTTGTTTTAAATCCGCATCTAAAAACATCTTGTTGCCCAAGACATGCCAAAATAACATGCATCACATACACTTCTAGAGCCTTAAATCCCATAATACCTAATTGCATAGCTATAGGAAAATAAATCTAGTTATTGTACTAAAGTATTCCACTCCAATATGTTTGCTCCTTCACATTAGACACTAAGGATACTTGGAAGTTTACCTTAATAAAGAATCTGATGAAGGGAGGGGGAACTAACCCATATTAATTTAAAAATAGTCCTACAGTAGGACATTGCAGTAAAACATTAACCAGAATTTTTTTTCTTAGTATCTGTATATTCATAAGTTCAAGTTACTAGAAATCAAACCATGAATGCAAGTGCCAAAGTAAAGATTTCAGCAGACCTTTAAATACATGCTGTCCAAAACAATTTTAGCAAGGATCTATCTTCAGTGCTGGGAMTCTGGTTGCTACTGGTGGTTCTGAAAACTGGAACACTGCTGTAACAGACATGAAATCCACCATCTTGGGCTTGGTAGATGATACTTACCCACTAGATATAGGACAATGGAGAGTCATTAACCTTAATGGATACACTCTATCCAAATTGCAGGAATGCAAACGAGTTTGGTTGAAACCAGAAGAACCAATCCGTCTGAGTCTTTCTATATGTAGCCAGTAACACAGAGAATAGAGAAATTCCCAAAAAGGGACAGATAAGAAACAACAGGAAAGAGAAAGAAAAGAAACTCAAAGCAATGTAGGAAGTGTTGGACTAGAAACGAGAATGCTGCTTTCCTAGCAGAGCCCAATATAACCGAGGTATCAACAGTATAACTGTCATTAATATATACTACATGTAACGTTAGTGACTGTAACATAAGGCCTAGTTGTCAAGCTTTTTGCAACCATAACAATTGCAACAGTGTATTAGCAAACACTAAAGAGCCTTGCTTGGAAATGGTTTATCAACTTTTACAAAAATTACATCAGTTGATGTTTTATTATACAACAAGTTCACGAAGCAACAGAATATTTTGGGCAAGATGTGTATTCCACCAGGCATTTCTGCCAACTATCTTTTGCCTGATGAAAATAATGCCAATTAAATTTAAGATTACCAGTTTTTCAAAGTTTTCCAAGGCAGAAGATTAAATACAGGTGTTAATCTTAAAAATACTTTGTCTCAGTCACTATTACTAGTAAAAGTCTATACAAAAAACACAAAATCAGAAAACATATTAGTAAATATTGATTTATCCCAAAAATGAAACAACACCACTGGCCTCTGCATCCTGTCCATCTGTCTTAGATTAATTACGGTAGTTCTCATAATCTGGTATTTTTCTAGGGAAAAATTGTTTTTTGAAGAGAAAAAGAGAGAAACATACATACAAGATTATACTATCAACACAAATACTTGAAAGGCATTTTAAACTTGGCTTAGTGAAGCAGTAGAAGAATTTCTATGTGAAATTCTGAACTTCACACCTTCAACATTATCTTGCATTTAATTAAAGTGGGGTTTTTTTGGTTGGTTGTTTTTTTTTTAAGCTACAGGAAGTCAAAAAAGTGTTACTTACYTGGGATCTATTTTCACTGGTTTACGGTAAGTGGTAAAGGCTTCTACACAGCTCTAAAATTGGATCTCCTAAAGATAAAACAAAAGCAAATCAAAACTTGTTGTAGTAAAATAAGATGGTGATAACTTTGTAACAACCCCTCCTTTGTGCTATGCTAACAATAACAGATGGAAGTGAAATAGCAAAAAACAAAACAAAACAAAAAAACCCTCTCTATACTTACAAAGAATTTTCACTTAAAATAGATAAATATTGAAGCCATTGGGAATCTACACGTGTTCTGCAGTTTGAATAGGTTTAACAGCCACACACCTTCCTATAACATAGTCAGTAATCTAACAGTGAATAATTTTGAAGGCTGCATTTTGCTACTTCCCTTATCCTTTCATTCAAACAATGCCTTGCTGGGATTTTCTATACTAAAACAAACCTGAGGGTTTTTTACTGTCCGAAATACTGTTTATTTTATTTCATACTGCAGTAATATGTTTAGAAATGATCAGCTGTCAATGAAAGTTACAAATATTTTAAAGTATATTTTCAAGAGCCCTACGCTTTTATCCATGGCTTCAACATCTTCTCACAGACTTTTTACCGCATGATACACAAACTCATACAAAACAGGGACACCACTCACACAGATTTGTCCTGGATCATGCAAGAACTATGCTATAGTTATCTGTTTAAGACTTTAGACTTTTTCATCCTAGGCACATATATCTACTTAGAGAAGCGTGTTTCTGAAGTCTTGATAATCTGCAATGTTGTTAGAGACTGCTAAAGCAGCTTAAACTAATACAACGGACTGCGAACAGTGGCATACAAGAAGCAGGAACACATCCTATTCTGCCACACCTGTGAGGCAGCAGCAAGACCCAGGCAAAGCGTAGGGCTAAAGAACAGCAGCAGAACAAAACTCTTCAACAGCCCAAAAAGCTTTTGGGGAGTTTGTGTGTAAGACGCCTTCGCAAAAGAAATTTTTAAAATTTAAATATATCTTTCTTCACAATTTATTAACAGCACTGCCACTAAGATGAAAGAGCATTGCAAATACATGGAGTAGCTGAATTTCACTGTGCCAATTTTAATGCCACTTTACATGGCAGCATTAAAATGTGTAACGTGCATAAATTGCAGAGCAACATTAACTCTTTTCGCCAGTCAAGCTTCTACTAGGAAAAATACTGTTTTATCCTATTCATAGTCCCTTCTCCTGAAGCAGATTACACACAGAAGGTGAAACTAAGCAAGCCTCACTTCAGTATATCTAGAAGAAGATAAAAAGATCCAACAACACAAACCGCTACTTCTTTCAGATTACAAAGATTACTGTGGATCACCTGTCACATGAAAACTAGAGAATGAATACACAAGAGAACCCTCTGAAATGCTAGATGATGCTATGAAAAACTCRGGGAAAACTACTCCAAAGGATTTAAACATCTTTCTGATTAAACAAGTCCAGGATAAATCTAATCCTTAATCACAGAGTCATTTATGCAATAAATTGCTGTTCAATAAACTTCTTATGAGTGGGACTTTAGAGCAACTCTTAGCTGGCAAATCATCATCCAAAATCCTTTTGACAGTTTGTAAAGCAAAAGCTCTGAAAGATCTTGAAATTCCCCAATCAATTTACAAGTAGACCTTTCACAAATTTGGAGGTTTTGGTCAGCARCAAAAGAAGAACGATAGGCACCCAGTAAAAACCAACTATAATTTACATAAGTGATTTAAAAATTACAAAAAACAAATTCTATAAAGATAGTTATTTTTAAGAAGCTAATTAATATTAGTAACATACCCATAAATGAATGGGAATGAACCAATCTGCAAGAAAAAAAATAAGTCTAGGGTGGATGTATCTACTTAGCTCATTTGAGAGATACAAGAAAAGGGTTTTTCCTGAAAAATGAGAGGTAGTGAGTGCATAAACTGTAAGCAGAAWTTAAAGTTTCAAACTCTGACAATACATGTGCAATATTAAAAGCTGGACTATCTTTCAGATGCAAAATATTTGTATTTTATGAAACTATAGAAGTTTCCAGGGTCTCTTCCCACAGTTTCCTTCATTACAAAGCAATCTACAACAGAAACATATTAAAAGTGATCTTAGAAAGCTGTAGAGTTATAACAAAATTATGGTCCAGGCCTCTAGGACGCTGGAGGACTAGCCTAGACTTACTCAGAAGGAAGAAATCATGAACCTTGTGTATGGTCACTGTAAATCTTTTTTTCTTCCTTTTTTTTTTTTTTTTTTTTTTTTTTTGTACTGACCCTTCATACCTATATGAAGGCTATGTTTACTGTTACCTGTAATTCTGTTTCAGTAAGAAACTTGAGTTATGTAAGTTTTTGTAAGCCAAATTCAGAAAGAGCTACAAGATGCTCAATTTATGAATCTACATGGCTGAAAATCTATAAACAGGACAAGCAAAGTCCAAATGGACTCCGGAGACTTGCTTATACTTTGACAAAATTAATTATTGCTCTGAAGTCAGTGTTTGGCATCCAAAAAAGTAACTGAAGATTCAATGATACAAGAATAGAAGTTTCAAATAGTTCAAATACAACAAGATACTAGCACAGACCTGATCAAAACTGTCAGAAGAGAAGTCTTTATTTTATAGAAAACATATATGATGTCTAGCTACACAGGAAACAAAGAATACACACAAAAGACATCTTTTATCTTAAGAATAGATGCAAGAAACAATTTTCTTCCATCTCTCAACTTTGCAGTATGAAGTTTCACCAACAGTAGCAAGCATGATATACAGCTAGAAATAAGAAAAACCAAATGAAACCAAAATAAATTTCAAATGAAACATATTTTTTTATAAAAAAAAAAGCATATGAAAAACTCCAGACGGCTATTTCGTATCATCTCTCCCTTTCCATGTACTCCTGTGCGCACTCSCTGTCAACACAGCAGCCAGCTGCAGTACAGATTTCTGGGGTTTTTCTCAATTGGGTTTCTGTTGCAACTGGCAATTCTAATTCAGTGACTCAGGAATGTTTTGATCTACACACCCAATCTCATTATGCAGTAGGCTAGATCCACTGACCTAGAGCTCTACATAATACCCTGCCTGTAATTACTTGTAAATATCTTCTCATTATTAGGTGATATTCAAAATACAAACAAACTGAGAGAAAATGAAACGACAGAAGCCAGTAAAAAAATGGAAAGAGTTTAAAACCACAATTAATCACGACTGTTTTCTGGTTTCAAGAAAACAAAGACCACAAAGAAAAGAATTCCAAGAAAGGAAAGGAAAGAAACAATCAAGAGCCACAGAATATTTATATAAGTATGAAAATCAAAAGGAAAGAGTAAAGAATGACCGCGATAAAATAACAATAGACAGCAAGGCTATGTTAAAAAATGGGCAACATTAAAATTATGRAAAGAAGTTTTACCACACAAGTGAAGAAATAAGTTTAAGAAGTTTACTTGTTCTTTCAACTGTATTGCTCATTCCMAAAAAAATTCTATTGATTCATTTGTTCTGCAAACCTGAATCTGATCTATCCAACATTTATTATGTTTTCTCTATGTATCGTGACCACAGCTCTTAGCACACTTTCTTCCTCTAGCCAATAAATCAATCCAAATTTTTCCTTTTGGAAATCTATCATGTTCTCTTGTCTATTCTTTGTGATAAAAAGCTTATCTGTTTGTCCTAATCTCCTCTGATATACATAGAAGAACCATTTTTATTTAACAGTTCTATTAACAGAATTGTCATCATCCCAAATAGTATGTCGTTAAAAAGAAAAAGAGAGAAGTATCTGTAGAATACCTATCATAGTTGACAAGTATCTGAGGAATCAATGCTGCAAAGACAAACAGAATAAAAWATACAAACTGAACAAAATAAAAAACTCTTCAGTCTTTATTCTCCCATTTTTGCTTGCTTGCATGATTTACAAAATGAATCAGTACAAAAAAAAGACACGAAGAGGCTGAAGGTAAAGCACACTGCTTCGTAAGTGCAACTCAGGAGGCTGATCATGAAACGTGTTTTAAAACAATAATACTCTAGCTGTCTTAAAATAGTCATCTTTTACCTGTTTATTGAACTACTAGCACTTATTATTTCACTAAAGCATTCAAGAGTGAATCTTTTATATATAGATGGATTATACTTTTAATAACAACACAAAACCTCATGGCTAAATTTTACTGTAGTGCTTTGCTGAAGACCATGTAAGAAATCKCCTGTCCTTGGAAGAGAATGTTTTTATATTCTGCAGTGTAAGAGCCATATACAGGACAGGTCTTACAAGCACTACAAATCAGAAGAATTATTTTACTTCATTGCAAATTACAAACAACCATCWGTATCTAAGGGTTGTATTTTTAAGTCATGAGATCTGTGCATTACTAAAGTTTGAATCAAAATTTTTGTTTTTTTTTAAAAAAAAGCATGATTACAGAAAGCTGCATAAAAATATTTGTGACTTGAATSATGCATGGCATACACTCACTCCAATCAGTTTTTACAATTTAGCCCTAATGTAAATCCAACCTAGTATTCAGRAAATTAATCTCAAACACATACAGCTTTGTTGTCCTCTCCACCCCAAAAATGGAGCTCTAGTAAGACCAAATTCATTTGCCTTTGAAACAGAAGATGCACCTTGATCAGTGAAAGATTATGACTTTAAAGTATCAGTTAAATTCTCTGAAGTATGAGGCATAAAAAAAATAGAAACAGAGTTGTAAAATAAATGAAATCAGGACAATACAACTCTGYTAAATTCAAATCCAAATTGATTTAACAACCATCATTAACAATTGAAATAAAGGTTACACTGAAACTTGTGATAAACTCAACTAGAGCAATGTTAAGTGTTGCTTCTCTAATAAGCTTAGCAGATTAAAATTTAGCTATTTAAGTCTGATTGACCAACTTGTTACAAAGACTTGAGACCTTGTGCACTATACAAAAGTAAGATTCAAACCTACTAAAGGAGGACCTTCAAACCAGGAAGAAAAAATTTTAAAGCATTAGATTCACATTTTCCATCCTCTTACCTCAACTAAAAGAATTACACTTTAAAAACRTGTGTTTTTCAGTGGATTCCTTACTTAAGACTCCATTGCTCCTATTTAGTCCTGCAGCAAAATTTGTTTACATCATCAGTCATTTGTATGGTAGAGTACAAATGTCACAAACTACATAAGCCATAAAAATATAACTCAATTTGCCCACCCGGCTATTTAAAAGTTTATTAAAAACAGTAAATTCTGTTTGCTTGTCTCTGTCTTACTCTTAACTATTTCTCCATATAAACTTTTACAGTGTTTGAATTCCTGTAACTACTCACAGCAAGTTCACTAGAACATACCAGAAAAAACACAATATTCACTCCTGTGAGTAGAGTGATACCGAAGTATCTTATTTCTCCTAAAGAAATACCCTACACTTTTCAGAAAGCATTTATACAGAGGTATAGTTATATTCATACAAGTCAAGTTGAATCACATAGCTARTAACTATACCAATATAGGCAAATCAGTAAATTTTAAACAAAGTCCTGAAAGACAAATGGATGGGTTTACTTGAATAAGAATAGGAATTATACTGCTACAAAACAGCTGTAGACAAGACAACCAGAGATTTCAAAGTGGTAATAAAAGCAAAATTTGAAAAAATGGACATGTCTATTCTTCCATGCGAGAAAGGGTTCAGCAAATTGGATCACATTGTTAAAACACAGCCACTGACCTCTAGAAAGACTATTCAAACTGGCTTGCCAGTTTTGACAGGTTAGGATGAGCCTTCTATTACTTGACCGAATAACTGTACAATAAACATACAGAAAAGTGAGACAACTTTACTCGGGTTAAGGAGACACAGCTGATCTGATCAGCAGCTTCTTACAGCACAGGCAATTTTTGCCTAGTCAAGAATAAATCAGCACAAACAAAGTAGGATTGTACAGTACTAAAAGAGGTCTATAACCAGTCTAAGGAATAAGAAATGATGCCATGATATTGCTTAGATGCAAGCACATCTTTCAAACTACCGACTGCTCTGCAAAAGAAAATAAAAGATTTGTTAGAAATTAATTTGGAAGCATAGAGCAGGGGAAGGTTACCCTCTGTAGCTATATCTATAGCAGCAAAAAACGGAGAGAAAAAGAATGTGAATACCTTCTTTTGCTATCAGTCATGGAGGTAAAACCTAAAACTTTTCCCCTCTCCAAAAAATTTCAGCTTATGTACATTTTGCAATTTGCAAAACCATACTTGTAAGTCCAAACTATTCCACAATTAATTTATCATTGGAATTGTTTTGTTTTTAAACAAATACATCAGTTTCAGTCTAACCAAGGCCAGCTTTTGTTAATGACTTCAAAGATCATAATAYATTTTATTTTTGTATATTCTTTTACCAGTTAATGCTCAAACAGCAGAAAATAATTCACGTATGTTCAACCTGGCATAAAATTATCACACCTATTGCTTCCTTCTCAGAAATGTTACCTCTGTTTTCAATTTATTAATCTCTACCATTCAGTTCTGAATTAATTAYCTCTTCCCCTACCAAACACACAAATCTCCCTTTTAAAAAAAGATATGAATAAGAAAGGAAAATACACAAAACTGAACAGCAGAATTTATAAAACCAAGTTTCCAGAAGCTATCGCTCACCAAGCCAAACTAGCTCAGGAAACAGAAAAGCTAAAATGCCTTCACAAAACCACTAGGAACTCAAAATAATTRTGTTTGCAAAGCTAGATCCTAATATGTTTTTTTTAAATCTACAAAATTTTGCTCTTATTAAAAAATTAAGTTTTTAAAAATAGGCAGAAAAGGAGAATCCTTTTTTTTTTTTTTCCCTTCGGATAATAGTTTTACCGCAGCCATATCCAACCAGGTCTTCCTAGCCTAAGAAGATACACAATGATTCTACCACTTTTATCCATTTAGTTAAGTTGTGAAGATCTTACTTCCAGTGTTTTATCTTGAAGAAAAACATTGCAAAGTTTGAATTATGCATATCTAAAAATTCTTTCTTATCCTAACTGTTCAGGGAAGGGGAGGAGACTTTACTGTTTCAATATTTCACTTCCTCACATAAACTGCCAGAGAAAAGAACATTATAATTTCCTCCTGTCCAAAAAAAAAAAAAAGGAAAGAAAATAAAGACTTCTAACTTTCAAAAATGTCTTTATTAGACCCTAAAGAAACAAAGACAAAGAAATACAACATATTTTCCCTCTTTCAAATAACACTAAATTCTTTTTAAAAACATAAAAATACTTCCTTTACTAATTGCAAGATTACATCCAACATCACAAGCTTCAGCCAGCTAAGCTATGAAAGACACGAACAAATGTGCTAGTGATCAACACAGTCATGTTTTAATAACATAACCTGTTTTACTCAAGGGTTAGGGACTTAATACTACTACAAAGCACAATATCAGCACAGCATCATCACTAGGAAGACGTTACCAACAAAAGAACATCATTATACTCTAGCAGTAAAATCATCTCAGAAGGGTATAAAACAAGAACAGGGTACAGTCAACCTCTTATTACACATTTATGGATTATATAACTTATGAACTAATAATACCCTTATGCAGACACAGTCCAGTTCACTAAGAGCTGTATAGCCACCTCCACACAGCACTCTGGGGCATGAACTCATCGAGCAGTATTGGCTCAGSGATCCCTACACTTGAGCTCTGCCAATGACCTTTCTTTTCTCTGTAAAACTTAAATTATTCATATCAATATTATAATGTGTTGTGTATTGCCAATTTACTTCATTCATGTTACCCTATTCCTCTTTATCCTGCATTTGCAGGCTCTTTATCCTGCATACAGGCGTCTGCTGGCAGTATTAAATGTATCAGGCCAAACATATCTGCAAACCCCCAGTCAGATAAACACTGTCATAACTTTTTGGTGCAAATTTGGCAATTGAGCATTTTGCTGGTATAGCTTAACGTTAAGGCCCTCCAAGCAATGACAGCAGCTTAAGCATCTAGGTCAGCAGAGCTAAACCAACTTTAGATGAAGGTCTTTGGCATAAACACACCAATTATCACCAGTCCCTGTTACTCAAACATCACAGACAATGAGAAGTCACTCTTGCAGTCCTCCAACTACAAAAAACAYGCTAGTACAGAGCAATCACTGTGTCTTTTTTTTWTATATATATATATTTGAGAATAAAATTTCGTATAACTTAAAAAAACAAAGCCTCCCCGCAAAARAAACCTCAAACCTCCTGCTTCCCAGAAACTACAGATTAAAACAGCAACCCTCTAATATATATATTAATTTATAGTCATTTAAAGTTAGCTATATTGGCACGATCTGTAGCAGTATTTTAGACCTCATTATGTCACTCAAGATATGGGTATAAACCACCTAAAAATTAAAGACATAAATGACATTTCCAGCCTCAACTGCATCGCATTAAACTGTGTCATTTAAACCGGTCTGTCCACGTGAAAAACCTAACACTCTTCTGCCCTAGGATCACCAGATTCTTCACATGGAAGTAGAGTACTGCGAGCAAATAGCAATAATGACATTAGTGTTCCCTGCCACTGAACTGCACAATCTGATCAAGTTTCCCCCAAAAAATCACCAGGAATAAGTGGTTCTCTGGTTATAAATGGGGCATAGCATACAGGATAAAACCTCTCCAAATTCCAACACTATGCTATAGGGATTGTATTGTGCATTGCTACACAAGGCAGGCCATCTCTATGCCTCCAGAAAAACATCTGCTCAGAACTCAACTTGTTAACTGACATAAAAACCATGACTTGCTTTTTCTACATTTGATGTCATCTGAATTAAGAACAATATTCTCCCYGGCAACTGAAAGTCCTCAGCACGTATCTCTCAATACTGCAAATCAGAAAAAATCAGTTTTAAAATCCAAGCACATAGAGTAGTAGAAMAGGCCCGAGAAAACTGTAAGGAAAGGATTAATGGCAAGTCAGATTTTAAGGAAAATATAAATTCACTAAGCCAGGTAGGACATTAAAAAAATATAAAAATAAAAAGGTTTTGGACATGCAAGACACTTGAGTTATCTTCACATTTCACACTCCTTCTCCCTGAATAATGTCAAATTTTACTGAAAGTCATTTAAAGGACATGAGGAGATGAGTTTCATACCTGCCCCATTTAATTCGTTAGCCCGTGGACATCTGGAAACATAAAAGGAGTGAAGACAAGATTTCCACAATAAAAATCTGAATTGAGCAGCATAGCTCCTATCACTGATATTACTATTTGTTGTTTTGGCATGAAAATACAATACAAGGCTCTTTCTTTTGAGGCCTGGCATATGTTGGAGGGGTGTGCCTTCATTGAAAATATTTTTGTTTCACTTTAGGTTAACTAAAATCGAGTAGATGTCCAGAAATAAATGCATAGTGAAGACACAGCAATTAAGTTTCTTGGGATAGCAGAAACACATTCATTCCCCAGAGATCAAAACTGGTTTTCATAGCACGGAAGGTGCTCGCTATGAGTGCTTTGCTAATGTAACCATGTTCATATAGCRTATCAAAAACATATAAACCAGTATACCATTCATATGTTTAAGTTGGTCTGGACCGTGGGGAGCTCAGGACCTAAGATCTTATTTTGTATCTTTATTAGGCACATTTGGCTAGAAACATATTCAGATAAATCACAGAGATGGGTAAAAGTGGTTTCAATTTAAAAGGACATCTTCTTACAGGAGACAAACTTTGGGGTAATTTCTAAGTAGATAGTAAGGTTTCACCAACAAACCTTTATTTTATACTACTATCAATCCTACAGAAACTGCTGATAGTTAATTCCACTTTCTCTTATTCTGCATACATTTAATATGCAAACTGTGAGACAGAATTTGTCCTCAGTTCCACCATACAATCTTGTAATAGTATTTCATGGCTTTTAAAACAAACAAAACAAAAAATCTTTCCACCCCCAATTTAGAAATAATAATGTAACTGAGAACAGCATTTATCCTACTAATTTTCCCACTAACTCCCTAGTGACTAACATGAAAATACACAGYTTGAATTTCTGACTGTAGACTTAGTTTGCAAACCTAGTAGTTAAGAGAAAAAACATCCTATAGACTTTAACTGAGTTATTCTAACATAGTAATGGGAATAAGAAATAGAACATCTGAAAAAAATACGTATTTTATAAACCAAGTTTTCAGACTAGAATCACACTTTAGAAGGCTTACAATAAAAACGTCGGTATGTTACTGTGTATAGTTTAATCAATGTCCTTCCCAAAACACACTGCTTTTAGTTTTGGTGTAAGGTATAGAATTAATCACGTTTGGTCTTTTATTCACTTAAAGCAATGGCGAAGAACATGAAGCTTTTGTGACTGCAATGTTTTTGCCCTTCCCACTGATCTTAATACCAGACWGTAAGAGATGCCTCTTAACTCAGACCGTATACATGTCACGATGCTGTCAGCACAGCTTTGAGCTAGCATCAATGTTACGGGTAATCCTCAAACCARGAGTGCCTCTTCCTGAAGACCTTTACCAGGGAAACAGTTAGATGCAAAACACCACTTATCTTCATTTAGAGTTTTAAGTTTTTTGGTTTGGGGGATTTTTTAATAATACTTCGCTCATCTGCGCATTTTAAACGGCAAGGAAGGAAGAGTSAAAACCATTACTGAAAGATAATTTTTTTAACAGAAGAGGAACTAACTTGTCTTTATACAGAAGACATCAACTAAACAAATCACTGGAACAAACAGTTTTAAGATAAGATGCTGGAAACTGGGGTAAAAAGCTGCATATTAGAGAACAACTACAGGAGACATAGAATAGAGATGCTGGATTTTCATCAACTGAGATAAACCTTCCATTTCTGTATCAGTAACAGAAACAAAATAAATTTGTGTTGATTTTTGTCCTTGTTATTATCCAAACCACYCTGCAAAACAATAATGGATGCCTGTGAAATTATAAATACAACATCTTCCAACCAACTTGTGATTAGGCCAATTTGCCTGGTCTTCCTAAATTAACAGTGAATAGCAAGTCTCATGTGGAAAAGCAATTTTTATAAGTGCAACAGAAACTCAGTAAGCCAGCATGCAAATTGGAAACTTTGTGTGAAAAGAAAAAAAGAATGAGGGAAACAAGTGTTAAGGAAGATAAAAATCCTCACTGTTTATCTTCCAGGAAACTTGTCAAATATTTCTGTTTAAAATGCATTTATTTTGCTCAGTGTTAAAAAATGGGCAACTTAAAACAGGTATGTTGCTTTCTGCTATTAACTTTAAGGCAGTCAAAAGAAGCACTGATTTATTGGTGATTTGTCGAACTAAAACTCGATAATAATAATAAAAGGAACTTTGTAAGAAAAGACACGGTTCATCACCTATTTTCTTTCACCACTCTGATTTACTGCGCAGAGTAACTTCTTGAGACACACACTAGACTCATACTACACACAGAGAAGTTCCCTGGGCAACAGATCTAGTTACTGCTATTTGGTTTTGAACAGTAACTGAATCAGATTTTTAACCAGTTTAGAGTATATAAGCACGTCTGGCTATACCTTCTGAGAAATGAGTCATCTCAATTTTTGATTGAGCTACCAAACAGTTTAGTGTTCCCTGCCTACCTCACTTCCCTCCTCAACCTATAAAGAACAGTTGGCCAGGAGAGGCAAAATGAGGGTGTACTGTGAAGAGTGGAGGATCTAGGAGCTGCAGAAGTTAAGCAATGTAGGTGGAAAGGGAAAAAACAGACATTTGCTCCCACCAAAGTTCCACTGACCACTCGGAATATTCTCACCCTCTTCCAGAGTTCCCACCAAGCAGCTAGGACCCCTATCTGAACCTTTAAGTGAAAAAAGTTAGTTAAGGCATATTGAATAAGTCATCAAACTGGTTCAGATCAAACTAATTATTAGCCTGATCCGGAAGCATATCAGGATAACTCCAATCCCTGCCGAATCTGAACTAGAACATAACTAAAAAAAGGACTGTTTCAATTCCCTCAGCAAGATACCAGATGATTTCACAAGGCCCGCGTGTGTCCCTTGTAAAGCATGTGAATACTCGTTAATTTTATTCCTCTTTCACCCGCTGTTACCACAACCATCACATGCCTCTCATACAGACACACTGCTGCACTCTACTCTAGTATCTAAACAAGATCTTAACACATCCCATTTTATCTGCTGATCACACTTCTCTCATCTTTCTAAATAATCAGAAGCAGGAACTCTAGCTTCATACTGACTTTACAACTACAAAGAAATAAAGAAGGATTGAGACATTTCCTAACATACTTCCTAAAAATTGCGCTTCAACTGCACATCAAGTAATGATAAATGCAACACGAAATTATAAACATCTTGATGCAAACAAGTCTTGGTAGAATGAATCTGCRCCAACTATATTCTAGATTATTTACAGACGTTGTCACTATTAACTCCAGACATTTTTGTGGACTGTTAAGATTTCAAAGTCCCCCTCATTTCTTTAAGCATCTTGATAACTCAATTACATTACTACAGCAAGTATTCCTAAATCTTCATACCATTAAAAGCAGATTCATAAGAAAAACCCTTTAATGACTGGCCTAATCCAGACAAAGGCCCAAATATATTTTACATACTGTCCCTAAAACTGTGACTCAAAAATTACAAAATATTCCTGAGACATGAATAAAATTGCTAAGATACAACCATCACAGTAACAGAAAATCCTGTTAAGATATAAAATATGTAATGACAGATGGAAGAGAAAAGAATATTTCATTTGAAATACAACCAAAAATTTAAAGGCATAAAAGGAGAAAAGAAACAAACAGAAAACCTATGCAAGTCTACTTTTTGTAAATTTGTGTGTGGCTACTGTAATAGATTACTCTACTTTGCACTTTTCCCCACTTTCACTGCAAACTATTATCAACATATAGATCCTACATATTCCCTTCTTCTAGACTATCCTATGACAGTTGCAATAAATACTCCAGAATATCCATAGCTACSGCATAACAGGATTTTAACAAGAAATGAAACAAAGTAAAGTTCTGCAAGTCTCATATTACAATAGTGTGATAGTATACAATAGTATTCCTAGATCAAAGTTAAAATTTGATTCTTTATAGATATGTAAATATACTGTATATTACTCAGAATAAGGAAATGGTTAGAACGAAACTAGTTATGTTGATAAATCATCCAGTACTGCTTTAATGCAATGAATAAACCAGGGTAGTGGCACCCTTCTCATTGTGAAAAGAGAAGAGGAGAATGCAAGCAGGAGGTTGCAGTTAGATTTTTTTGATTTTTTTTTCCTAACAATTTCTCCTCCATGTTATTATATATTGCATGTCTTTATAATCAAGTCTAAAGAAATATTTACTTCTCTAATTCATCTGCCAGAACTCATCAGATCATTATTATCATAAAAACACAAGTTAATGGAAGCATACTCGTAACTGCTCCTTTTGTGCTGCTATTTTAAATTGTTAAGACAGAAATATATATGCGTGTGTATATAACATATACACACACACATACATACATATATATATATGTATTTATGTATGTATATATGTATACTTATCATGTCATCAAAAAATGAGCAGGCTAACACTGCTTTGGAAGGAGGTAACTACATGCCACCAAGTTTTTCTATTTCTTCCCCCATTCCTCCATCAAAATTTAGATCACAGAGCTGAAGTATATTTTTAAAAAACAAAACCAGAAAACTTTAATCAAAAAACTCTATTCTCATTACAAAATACTTAAGGAGATCATGAATGAAAAAAGAGAGAAAAGCTGCTAATTTAAAGCAAGCTGGGTCTAAAGCACTTTTTTCTGTCTGTGTGGGAACTACTATACCACTGCCTACCACATGCCTTGAATTTTCTTCAACTGATGCACTCACAAGATCATTCAAAACTTACACCTCTAAGAAAAACGTACTGTAATTTTACAATTGGCACTTCAACATGTTCGAATTGAAAGTGTTTCAGCGTTACTGAAGAAGGCAGAATAGGATTTTTAAAAGGTACATTTTAGTGCAATATAGAAACAAGGTAAGTACAATTAGGAGAAGTTGCCAGGACATCTCACTCACTCTAACCCAAGAAAAATCTACATATCAACAAAGTACTAAAAAATCTGCAGCTTAAAATCAACWGTTTTAACTCTTTCAATTATTCTGCAGCTAAAAAGTGCATTATGCTTTTTGATAGCTACTACCACTTCATTAAAAATATTAAAACAATGTTTTGAGGAACTTTTCTTCTGAAATGCAATTCTTTTACAGTTTACACTGATAGGAAACAGTATCTCTGAAGCTTTTTAATATATATTTATATATACATACATATACACACACATGTACATACATGTATACACATKTATTATATATATGTGTATACATATACATGTGTATAATACATGTACTTTATAACTACTGTGCTGCTTTTATGGGTTAAAAATACAGTAATCGAATTTCTAACTAAATCTTAAAATATACTACTGTTCAAATTCCTATCTTTCAAGATTAAAAAATAGTCACTAGTTAACCGGTTAACCAATATCATCACATAGTGGTTGACACAGTAACAAAACCATCATAATAAAAAACAGGCTAAAACAATGGTGAAAATCAATGTATAGCTTCTGAGAGATTATAAATGTTGGCAATATGATGATACTATATGCTGACCAAGTGTACCAAGATCAGTCACCTAATCCCTCTTCGCCCCCTCCCCCCCAAGTTTTGTTTTGCAAGAGTCCAGAGAATCGCCAAATATTCCTGAATGTCTAAAAGAGCTTTATTGGCCAGTAACTAAAGAATTAAATACACAAAGTATTTATATAGATCAGTTCTATAAGATCAGTTCTACTGATTTTTATTACTGTAGCACAAATAAAGCAAATTTTTTTTTACAATGTTGAAAAAAATCACTTTGATCATCCGTGTTAGGTAAGTTCCTCATACCTCCATCTATGTATTTTTGACACGATCCATCTGTCTTACAGCACAGGTGGTCATACAACTATTTCCTGAGACTGTAAACTGGTCCACTGCAGTCCTTTGTGCCATCTGTTTGCAAGTTTGGGGTCACATCATGAAAATTAAAGGACTTGCCAAACAGAACACAAACCTACTCTTTGAAAATTTATTTCCTCAGACTAGCRGTGGGAGACAGAAGGACCACACCTTCCTAAGGACAGACAATCCCTCTATGTGCCACTCCGTCACCTACCCAGTGAGTCATGAAACAGGCAAGTAAACCTCAAGGAGGACGACCACTGCAGGAGCTGTGGAAGAAGCCAGTGTGCCCTCGGGCCTGCTGGACAGCTCCAGAGGAGCAAGCCCGACCAGCAAGCCTTTCCTCCCAGTTTTAGTCTCATCCACAACGACAGGATTCTTGATGTGAATGAAAAATTAAGTGGCAAAGCAAAACAGACAGGACTCATATGGCTCAAGATCAAACTGTGAATGAAAAGCAGTTAGCTTATTAAAATTATCTTAGAGTAACTCCAATGCCTGCATGTTTGACAGGATGGAAAAGCAGTAAAAATGCTGGAGGAAACTGTTTTGCATGCTTTGGGGAAGATACTAGAGCATTCAATTGTATACGTAATAGAAGCTTTGTATGAAAGTTCTGTCAATCTGTTTCCTTTGCAAACGTATAGAAATAGTATTTAAATCTGGATATTAACATCAATAGTACTTTAAAAAGAAAACACTGGCAAMCCGAACAAAAGGGAGAAACATGGCTAATTATAACAGACAAATAATAATAATAATAAAAGTCTTTTTCATGGACAGAAAAAAATCTGCAGAACCATTTTCTGATCTTATATTATGTCCACTTCCCTGTCAGCAAATTTTACTTTTAACCAAAATCATAATTTATTAAGTAATTCACTCAGGCTGCAATTAATATTCACTGTCAAAGTGCCTTAAACACAAAGAAAAATCTCTCTCAAAGTTTACTAAGAGAAGATACAAGATGATTAGCAGCATCATTGACGATGACTACTACCTCCTAACAGCGTAACTTGCAAATTAGACTTCATAACTGAAGTTAGGTTGATGACCATCCTCCATCAGCCACAAATCACATGGGCTTACTACAACTGAGTTACCAAAAAAAAANAACAAAAAAAAAAACTCATCAAAAAACAGATTTCTTGGCATTTATAAACAACTGAAAGACTATTTATACTTTTTGGATATGATCAACACAGAGATAAGATCTATGTTAAAAGACAAAATATATTACAAAGCCATGACTTTTTTCAGATATTCACTGATAAGAGACAGTTAGATAAAGCACACAACCGCCCTGTGAAGCTAGGAAACCACTACGTTAGTCTTCCAGCACTTTGCATCTACAGCCTATTATTTATCAATACAAAGCATCAAAAAATTAGCAGGAAAAAAAGTCTCAGACTAAGCTGCAGCTTCTTCCCTTTCATTTAAAGGCAGTGAGCAGCAACTAAAATGAAATAAAGAAGGAAGGAAAGAAAAAATATTAATTCATGCTTATAAAAACTTATTTGATTGAAAATCTCATCTTCAAATTCTAGGTCATCCACAATACAGGTTCCACAGGGCCAAAGCTAGCACCATGACAAGTTTCTCAGAAGTACATGGAGCACCACAGAGCACAACCTTAAACCACGAGTCTTAGAGCACAGGAAGGCACTCAAGAAAAATAAATATTTTTTCATTTTACAGTCCACGTATTAAAGATAATTTCTCATCATCTCTAGCTTCTGTCTCCCCTCTTTCCTCACTCCTAAAGCATAATTTTATTTAGAGTTATTAGAGCTAAGTCACTAATGCCAATGAATTTGACATCTATTTCTTAGGATCTTCTAGTCAGATTAGGACTCTGCCATTTYATATGAAATACAAACAAAAACGTAAACAGTAATCCCAATCAGCCATAAATTAATGGATTCCTTAAAACCTAAAACCACTTCATCTGAAATTGAGTTTATAATAATAATTTTCACTTAAACATGGTTGATAATATCCAAAGAATTTAAACAAGTAAACATCTTGAAATATTTTAAAATGAAAATTAAGAATCTTTTGTCTCCTTTCAGAGATGCATACTTTTGATAGCTTAATTTACCAATGAAATGGCTGAAACATCACCAGTCAGCCACTGGTGGCCCACAAGTTTTTGCCTCAACAGTAGCAAATTAATAAGGTATCTAAATACGTATTTAACRTTTCCATTTCCTTAAGAGATGCTAATATGAGACTATCAGACAGATATTAGCTGTAGGAATAATTTCTTTGTACTGATGCAAGATGATTTACCRAATTTATGCAATTTTTTAAAGCTCTATGGCATAAGAGTGAATATTATGCATACAGAGCTCTACAGCAATGACTCTCAGCATACATTGCATGAAAAACAATGGATCAATAAAAACAAACCTAAAGAAGATAAAAAGTGTTTAGCTTTCCTTTCTTTTTACAGCGACATTCAGGCATGGACGGCTTTCACCTTGCTCTCCAAGGGAGAAACGGCTCTATCGGTGTAATATACTCCAATAATAAAGTCAACTGCATTGTGTCACTATGCATATAACAGCAAGATACTGATAAAGCATAAAAGCAAGAGCAAAGCGCTATCTGTAAATTCACTGCCTATGCTTCATCCAGTTACATTCAAAGAGAACATCATAAGAATTACCTGACTAGAATTCTTAATTCAAGAACCAGAAAATACTGCACAAATAAATAAAATTGTGCTTCCTTTGCAAGTTTCTTGTTTTAAAGCCTGGATTTACTTTCCATTGTCAATACATCATTAAACACATAATAATCTGAGCAGTAACTTATTTTTAAAAAATAAGTAGAACAATATAAGGAAGGGGAAGCAAAAAAAAAAGGGGGGGGATCCCTCAATCTAAGAACAGTCATCATGAATCATAGATTGCACATAATATAAATAACTTTCATTTAGAATTCACCTTTCCAGGCCTCTTGATTTGTTTTTTGGAATTTTTTACAGCTCAGAGACAGAGGATGCAAGCCCCTAAAACACCATGGTTCTCTCAACTAAGGAATGCGCATGTGGGTGGGAGGAGGAGAAAGACGGGATTTCCACCACCACCCAAAGCAGGAGGTCCCCAAGGAAGACACAATGCCTATAATTTTTTCAATGCTGTATCACAAACGGATGCTTTATGAAATCTGTAGCAAACTGAGAAGACTTGCTTTGTCCCACAAAGACAGAGCACCCCAAGAGCCAATTCCACACACACCCCAAATCCAGGTTCAAGAAACGCCTTAGTAATCGGCCACCTTTAYGATCCAGACCCAGCAGACAGCAGGAAGAGGCAGGAATATCCCACCTTCCCCTGAGGCACTCCATTCTCTCTCCAGTGCCCTCTCCTCCAGCTCCCCTCACAGCAAAATCTCCCTCTTAATTTTTAATTCTCCCACCCTACTGCCCACCTCTACTAGCACCCCACCCTTCCTGGCCACTGCACCTCCCCAGCTCCCCTTGCCCCCTTCATCCTCTGCCCTTCTCCTCTCTCTGTGAGCTCCATCATCCTCCTCACTCTGCATTGCCCCTTCCCCTACGCCTGGCAGCTCCTCCCAGCCCTTCTCCATRCCCCTTCTCCTCCCCTCCTTCCATACCCTACCACTCCCCCCCCAAACCCATCTTCCTTCCCCCTCAGCTCCTTAATCTCTCCAGAAACCCCATCCACTCTGCCTCATCCCTCTGCCCCCCAGTGCAAAGCCCC
>NW_028186534.1:13050728-13070442 GCF_003343005.1 Rhea americana
GGGGTGGTGGTGGTGGTTGGGGGCTGGGAACACCATGGCTTTCCCGCCCCTCGCCCCGCACAGCTCGCGGCAGGCAGCTGCCGGCACAGGAGATGCAGCCGCGTAGCGGAGGCCGGCAGGCCCCGGCGCTGCTGCTGGGCCCGGCCGCACGGCGCCTCGTCTGCGGTGCTCCGACAGCCTTTCCCGGCTGCCGCCTCTGACTCACGTTTCAAAGAAACGCACGATGACGAGGGCTGTTTGCTGCTGGAGTCATCGCTGCTGATCGCATCACGCGCGGCTGTGCCCGATCCTTGCTCCTGCTGCAGCTCCCGGTGGCCGCGGCAGCCCCCGGCCCTGCTCTCAGCGGAGGGGTGCCAGCGCTCCGGAGTGGATCCAGCTCCTTTCCCCTCGACACCAGCTATTTGCTGGACTCACCAGTGTGGATATTGGGTCTGGGCACCCCGGGGCACAAGCCTGCGATGGACAGGAGATGCTGGACTCACCCCAGCCCCCGCGCAGGACCGGGCTGGCCCTAGGCAAAGACCTCAGCATGGCGCTGGAAAAGGGACAGGGGTTGTCGTCACACCCTAAGGACACGGCTGATTTCCCTGGAGGGAAGAGGGTTGTTCTGCCTCCAGCTGCCATCTCTGTCGCACTGCCCAGGGGGACCCACATGCTTCCAGCCCCTGGAGCAGTTGTGCAACCCATTGCAAGCACAAATATCAAATCTTTCTTTTTTTTAAGTAGGAATCTTATACAGACAAGGRAAAAAAAAAACATTTCCTTTTATCTCTTTGCAATCAGTTGCTTTTTAATTTTGTCACTTAACTGCTTGTTCTTGCTCTGGGGGATGGAGCAACCTGGCTTCCTCTGACCCTTTAACCGCTTCGCGYGCCTCAGGCATGGGTGCCCACCGTCTCCTTTAGCACGAGGGAGGTCTCTCTGCAGTGTCACAGGTGGTTTTGGTGCCCTGCACAGGGCTATCTCATCTCTCTCCTTCCAAGCCAAGGTTGCAGGCTCGGGAGCCACCTTAGCAAGCAGCGACAARCCATGATGGTCATGGGGATGACCTTGTTACTGTATGTTTTGTACCGAGATGTTTCATCTAAGAGAAGCAACGGTGAGGGGGGGTGGAGAAAGGGGAGCAGCTCTAAATACACACACATCTCCAAGACAAACCTCCAGACCAAAACAGGCTCTGAGAAAGCAGGAGAGTTGCCCTGGGACACCAGGAACCCAGAGGCCCTCCTAAATCCACCAAGACTACTGACAGAGGTGGATTATTGTTATCAAACCCTTTTCCCTTGGTTAAAGCAGAGCAGGTGTGTGTTCAAGAGGTTGCCAAGGTGGCTATGTACACTTCTGCCCTTGGGTTTTCACCGGGAAGGCAGGTGCATTTTTCCCAACCCAGCTTGTACCCACACACAAGACACTGCAGTCAGGGCTCAGCCCAAACGGGAAACTGGGGCTTTCATATGCAAGAGCTGGCACCCAAGGAATGCACTTAGATACCAGGAACAGGTAAAGACGCTTTGAAGCCTATAACCAGGAAGGTAAAACAGTGCTTAATTAACCTTCCTTCAACACTTCAGTTCCCTTCATAGAAGAGATTAGAGAGAAAGAAAAGCACCTCTCTACCCCTTCGGGCTCTCCCCRGGGAGCTGCCAGACACAGCTCCCCACCTGGGGCTCTCCCTGCCTCACTACCTGCTCTAGGATCTCTCCTCCACAAAAGGCTCCAGGATGACCTATTATATTGAACCCCTTRCTCTTAAACCACTTGCAGAGAGAGGCAGTTTTATTCATGGAAGTCAAATAGCAACTCCACCACCACTACACTGCCCCCCAAAACCAAAAAACACCTCAACAAATCCTGCACACACAAACAAAACAAAAAATCCTCACCACCAGGCAGATGCATCAGTTCAGCCAGACAACCTTCCTCTGAAGATACAATACAATGTGCAGTTTTGGCACCCTGTTTTCCTCTCTTATACCATTTACCTACTCTCCACAGCTCCTTTTAAATTTAAGGGAGCAGATCCCAGTTGAAGTCATAATTTATCACTTCCGCCTTTACAGTGCCATTTAAATCAGTAGCGACTGCTACGCAGCTTCCAAGAAGCTGATCCCTGGGGTAGCACACTGTAAATATGAGCCAGCATCACAGCTGCTCCTTTTCCACATTAGAAGTTCCTCACGCTTCAGCTCCAACTGCCAAGGTTACCGCTGCAGCCACAGCCCAACACTATAAATCCAGAAAAACAGAGTAAGGAAGTTCAAGGCATGTCTGGCTAACCTGCAGCACCAATGCTCAGAAGTATAACATTGCTTAGAGGAAATATGTGGGGCTACAATGCCCCCCACTTTAGTTGAGCATAGCTATGTGTGTCAGAAGTGGCTGGTGTTTAGTAACTCAAATGGGAATACCAGACTGGAAACATTATTTAAAATATCACTTAATGAAAATCTTCCAGAGATCCAACAGACCACCAAGTCAGAGAGGAGCACTTACCAGAAGTTACTGCAGGTAGCTGGAATTTGCCCAATGCATTCACAACACTAAGAACAGAATTCAGTACTGTTAAATAGAATGAGACAAAAAACAYCAACTCATTTTCTCCCAAAGGAATGCTTTATTGACACTTCTCCTCCGCATTTATCTGTAAAGAGAAACAGTTCAATACCCAAGCTCCAGCAGTACCCATTTCACTGACACTGTTCCTCACACGGAGGCTGGCTTTAGTCACAAACAAGGAAATCCCATAAATGACACTCTACACTCCACCTACTGCCTAGTACATCTGCCTTCTAGGATTTCATAGCATGTCCCCAGACCTGAAGAGGGAGGGGAGCAGGAGGTGAGGGAAACTGAAATTAGTCAAAAGATAAAAGTGTCAAAACTTGCTTCTCTAGAGAAGAGGCAGAGAAAGTTCAGTCCCTCTAGGGTGATAACCACTAAAACTACTCAGATATGTACATAAACAAGTCTAAAGACCTGAGTAATCCCACTTCACCTCTAAGGCACAGAATTGCTCACTCTAGGTATTTTTGATGTGCCTAGAATAAGATCAGGCCTCTATAGGAAAACTTAGTTGTACAGCTCCTGAGCAATGAAGTTGGACATCAGAATAGCAAACCATCCAGCCACTTGGGAAACTGGTTGAGCTTCATGACTCGCCACCATTTTTTGTAAAGCAAGATCATAGCTGGGGCTCTCAGCTGAGAGAACATAGTCACAGTCAGATGTACCAGATGGAGTGTCCCACAGAGCAAAGACCCTCCAATACAGTGTCCATATTGCTAGAGACAGCTTTGTCCTTCCCTAATCTGGACTTCTTGCTAGCAGCCTTCAGAAATTCTTCCTCCAAGAATGAACGCATAAACTGAGAAGGGAGAAGCAAGTTTCATACACTCAAGCAACAGAGCACACCACTGAAAATTAACACAAGAACTGGCTTATAAGCATGCTGCTACTACTGTATGATGCAAAACTCCAGTGCTCAATATTCAGCTTTGTAACCCTCACAGTCCCCTCTATAGAGAAAAAATTATAAACAAGTAAAGCATAAAGTGATGTAAGGCTTGCATTTCAGAGTCCAGGGGAACATTTCCCTTTATGATGCCAAAGCTGTTTTTTTTTTTATTATTWTTTTCCCTCTCCTTAAAGTTCATTGCATTTAAAAATAAAGATTTTAGTTTTGTTAAAGCTAGAGCATTAGTGTAACAATGAGGCAGCTGCTAAGTGAAGTTTCCCTTTTGGGAGCCCAGAAAAAAGTTCACCCCATTTACCAGACTACCCCACTGAGAGCAGGAAAGAAACCATAATGGGAGAAGCCTGGGAGATCACGAAGTAACTGCATGGTGTGCTCTGAACACAGAGCATTGCCAGAAGCTGAGGCTAAGATCCTCATGCACTTGACTTCTCCTTTAACTGTTCTCCTCCTTTCCTGCTCACAGTTACTTTTTCCTGTCCAAAGTTATGAGAGCCAAGGAAAAGATTTTTCTCTCTCTAAACCAATGGCATTTCTGAGCTACCTTAAGGAAACTCCATTTTGAAGTGCTCTCCCAAAAGGACAGCACAGTGATACATTTCATTTACAAACTTTAGTGTAAAATATTTGTGTACAAAACTTTGCATTCTCTTTGACTTGGATCCAGTAGCAGTGTCTATGAATGGATTATGGATCTCTCTAGACTGGCTCTCAGCCCCTTCTTGCACTCGCATGTTGTTGCTGTTGTGAAGATTTGGGAAGGAAGGGGGCTTGCTCTTGCAGTTGTGCACAGCCGTGCAAAGCCATATAGCAAGTCTAGAAAGGAGCATTGTCTTGTGGAGGCTTGTCTCCAGCTCCTGGCGGGGAGTGGAGGCCATCAGTGCTATTTTCCCTGCTGCCCACCACTCTGGACTGAAAGGAGAAAAGAGAGTTAGGATAATAAGAAACCAACACTGAGAATGACAAGTAAATTCTCCTTTGTCAAGGTCACCTCCCGTAGCAAAGACTTCATGCATCTGAGAGGCCTTTTGCCTGAATACTAGTCTACAAGAAAAACATGGCAGAAATTAAAGTTTCTGCCTAAGATTTCACACTATGTTTTGAGACAGAGGAGACAGTTACCTTTATGGTTCCAACTCTATCTTCAAATGACTTGAAGGTTGCAGAATTCCTTGAAGAACAGAAGGAAAAAAAAAAGACAAGACGACAAGTTAGTTCTTAACTAAAATAGGCCACCCACTGTGACCAGGCTCTCTTGCCCTTCCCATGTAAGAGCAGTAGTACCCAAACACTTCTAGCTCCTCACTCAGCTGTCTTGTGGCATGAATCTCACACACAGGCAGAAGCAYTACATACAAACTCTAAAGACAGACATTTATACCACAGGGGTCTGTGCACTCCAATTTACCTGCCTAAGCAGAGAACTTAGTTAAAAAAAAAAATCACTAGAGAGTCAGCATATAAGCAGAAAACAAACTAATTCTTAGTTTTACAAGGCTTCCAACTAAAAGCATACTTTCTTAAATAATGGAGAGAAAAAGCTGAAAAAGATTTAAAGGCTTCACTTTCCCATATTACATCCTGCTGGCAGAAGAGGAAGAGCTATGTGCATGAACCTGCAAGATTTTTACTGACACAGAAGTGATCATTTACATCAKGAAATACTCTTAGAACCTCAGCACAACAAATTAAGCAGGAAAATTCATATTTCTAACAAAGATAAGCCAGTCATTTGACAATCTGAACAGCTTTTCCACTTGTGAATGATTCCAAGGAGTGCTCTGTACTGAGCTTTCAGACCAGGCAATTATTCATACAGAGTTATTTTCCCTGCATAAGCACCAGGAGCTGGGAAGTGACTAGCCTCATCCTAGTTACTTTTACTCAGATTCATATTTGTGCCCATAAAATAGCCTCTGTCAATGTGAAACGAAGATGAATAGGGAGRGCTTCTGTAGGCCTGGTCCAGTTTTAGCAATCGTTTGTCCTACATGGAGATCTTATGCACCATGAAGGCATTTTGAGAAGAGCTCCTAGCTTCTAAGCTAGAGACAGAAGATTCAAGTTAGGATTCACCTTAGTATTAGTAATGGCTGTGCTGCACATTGTAAGAGGAGAACTGTAATCCCCTTCAGGGACCTCTGAAAGCTACACGTTTCAGGTAGACTTTGGTACAGCTGCAACAGCGCACTTAGTCCGAGAACACTACAGGTGCTAATAACTATCAAAATAGACTAACAAAGCCTTGAAYTACTCAAGCTGCAGGACACAGCTACCCCATAATCAAAGTAGCATCAGTTGAAGTGAACCAATTGCACAAATTAGAACCCAAAATCCCCCACAGGGCACAGTCTGCTACATATCCCACCTACCCCACTCAGGAGAGACAGGGGTTTGCTACATTACCTCATCGTTGGCATACTTATCGAGTGGCGAATGGAGTAACTGCTACTTGGAAGCATTCAGAGCAAGGAGGAAAGAGTTAGACAACAATTTTAAACAGACATTGTGTAAAAGCAGTTTACCCCCACTTCCAAGCACTTGCTGCCACACACAGGCTGCTGTGGACAACTGAAGCAATAAAAGCTAGCCCTCTCTTCCCTTATTTTCACAGCCTGCAGCTCAGAACTAGTTCTGTATCATAGGACTGTTAGCATGAGTACTTAACTGAGAAAGCGAACAAGCAGAAAATGAACATAGCGCATCATTTAAAAGCTCTTCTAAATTTGATGGACAGATCTGCTTATGCCAGTACACGGAAGCAAATCTCCCACAACACAATCCTTAGAAAAGAGGTTTTTAACTATGCTCAAGACAAGAGAYACCTGGCCTATGATCAAAAATCTGATGGATGCAGAGGTGAGGCATGGGCACCTCTAGGAGACAAAAAAATGTGCATGACCGGTTTTACTGTATCAAGTTACTCACATTATCAAGTTTTACTAGCAAAGACTTCTTGCCCCAGGTTCTTTCCCAAAACTTGGGCTGACAGAAAGACGCAAAAGCATGCAGCAAGTGCTACCAAAAGGTATGCTGAACCATAAGCTTTCAAATTGGTAAGTTGTTGTAAACTGCTCATGGTCCCATTATATTATAATTAAGCTAGGGGTCTCATACTTGCAGTTGTGTTGTATTCTTAACCTGCACTGCAAGTTGCAGCCATGATAGAAAAATTATAGGAGATGATTTTAGCTAGATTTCTCATTCCATTTCAAAAGCATTGACAAGCTTTACATAATCAGCCTCCCCTTTAACATCTGCAAAGACTTGGCAAAGTAACATATGCTCATTTAGTAGCCTTGAAGAATATCTTACCTAAAGGAATGCGAGAAGGGATGAGCCCTGAGGAAACCCACGACAGCAGAGGGGGAAAAAAGGGAAGCAGTAGTCAGACACTTGTGCAGATCTAAACACTAAATACAGGACAATTAAGCAAGGACATGGTCACAGGACAAAGTCAACTGCCCAGAAGGAAGCCTCTCAAGATAAATTAGAGAAGCAAACAAAAAACAATTGCTTTTCATTAATTCAAATTACCTAAACTAAGATGTTTCTTCAGAAGATGAGAGCAGAATCTACACTAAGTCAGAACAAGGGTGCTGAATTGAGGTGGAGAAGAACAGCGGGAAGATTTACTCATCCAGATCCATTTTTTTCACTTGAAGTTTTAGAGCACTTTTTCCTAAACTGAGGTTTTATCTTTTACCAAATTAGCTAACTAAGGTACCTTGTCCACCTCCCTATGAGATCTCATTTAAAAACAGCACTGCTCAGACTGCTGGTTGAGCACCTCTGCAATAGGAACCAAACAGATGCCTGCACATACGTTGCCAAGCCTGCAGATCTTAAAAGTTATACTTGGGGTAGGGAAGGGTAGAAAGGGGAGGCAAAAAAAAACCCAAACAGATCAACATAATAAAAAGATAAGAGCATATGGATAGAAGGTATGATGCTTAACCCACAACCCAAGTACTGATTGCCCATTTTTAGGTTCCAAGGCAAACTATCACGTGGAAGCTACCAGCTTTCCATGCCGGATTTTGCACTACAGTAGCATTTCAGTAGTCTGAAATAATAAGCCAAGGTTTTCTACTTCTACTAAGACTGCCAAGATAGTCTGAAGAGGTTTCCCTACTGGAAATGCCAGTGTTCTATTCCACTTAAATATTGTTTTTATTCGCGCAGCAGGAAGCAGTCATGGCAAGCTGGATGTGAAGTATTTGGCAAGGAGTACAAGGGTCCTTCCTTACAGCTATAGCAAAGATGCTAGGCTTCATGATTTCATTTCCCCATCTATTCCAATCAGCTCTTTGGCTGGATAGGCTCCTTGTAATGCTGTCTTTGCATGCAACATAGAAGTTAACTTGCTCTCACTTAAAGCAATGGAACACAGAATATGTATATCCATGCACCATGCTACTCTGTACGTAATTCTACAAGCACCAGTAAATTTGCTCAGATTCTTGACCTGGGCTTAACTGTTATCCTTTTTTTCCTTTCATGAGGATTTAAATTTTATATAAATTCAAGAAACAGCCGCCACCTCTGGGGCTCAGATTAACATTTTATAATGAATTTGCTTGTAGTATTATGTACAGTAGCAAACTCGATCAGACAACATGAAAGGTATTGAGGACAAAAACCACAACGCAAGCTGTTATCACACAAAAGAAAACACTTCCAATTTGCAGTTTAATGAAGACAGTAAGATGTAATAACGTCTAACAGTTTATTTTTTAACTGCAAGTGGAGATAACAGAAAAGGCTGAAGTAGCCAAAACTTGAGAACCCACTTGTTAAAGATACACCCCCCCCTCCCCCAGCAATCTACTAGAACAATAGCTTTAATACATTTAGTACAGTAATCACATAAATGTCACAATTTCTCCTCAAAATCTGCAGCTATAGCATTTGAAAGTGTTTTGACCGCTCTGTTAAAGCACTGTAAAGATTGTAGCCAAGGACAACTTACTCTCATTTCATAGCATTTCTGTCCAGGCGGTTTTAATGGAATTATAACTACGCCCTCTGAATATCAGAGGTGTTTGTCCCACATTCATCATCCTTTCCTTGCATTTATCAAMCGGTGAAAGCTGACTAAACAAGGAAATCCTTTCTGTTATCTCAACACTTCCAGTGTTGGAAGATAAACCTGCTTTAGAAGTGAATTTGTAGTGTAGGAGGAAAAAGTACAGTAACAACACTGATTATAGCGTAGGCCACAAGGCCTAGAACTGAGATTCTCCAGGAACAGATATCATCCTCATCCATTCAGAGAGGTGATCACAACAATAAAACAGACTTCACTCCTTGTAATCTCTGATCACATATCAGAATACCATTTACAGTTTCACTTGGCAGGCACAGAAAACAGAACAGTTCCTGTGCAAGTTTATGCCAGAAGCTAAACTTCAGTCACAATCAGAAATATCAAGACTTCAGCACAACAGAGGAGACACAAGTTTATAAATCCAAAGAAAAACTGAAAGCCTTATTAGAAGCCATTACTGCGTTCCCCCATAAGGCCATATATACAAAGCAAGTCCTACTGAAATAACTGTGGTAGAGACAATCCCAGATTATCAGTAAGACAGCAGCTACCTCTAATATCACATCACTCAAGGTATTAGCCATAAAAATGAATATGGGCGTTTAAGTTATGACTGTGCTGAGCAATACTATTGTTGCAGAGGTCTGATATGTATGTAGTCAGACCAGCTCTGTCACCAAGAGTGACAGTTCCACTCCTCACTTGGCCACATATCCCCTCCCTCCATCATCTGCTCCTGGGATAGCATAAATATTTGCACARCTGCACAGTGAACTGGATTCTACCAGCCAAAATATGACAGGCAGGACCAAGGCTGTCAGAACAGCTTCTGGTGGCAAGATCAGTTCAGGAGTTCCCCGTTTGGTCCAAAAAGGTCAGTTCCTATGCCTTTGCAACAACAGCCTCACCAGTCTGCAGAAGGCAGTCAAATTTATTTTACCATTATCAACTTGGCAAAATATATTACCATTACATCTTGCCAGTGTCTATCTGCTGGCAGCTTAAGTGATTATCTTCTGAAAGAAGAGATTTAGATATATAAAATAATTTCTAGGAAAAAAAAAGTAAAATTTGAGTACTAGAAAGGCCAGAAAGCCAGCTAGTCCTCTCCTAAATTCAGAACAAGCCACAAAAAACATTCACCAATAATTGCTCTCCAGGAACACAGTAAGTAACTCCATGAGGATAGATGTAGAGTTTCAGTTCAATGTGATCAGAGACCAACAAATTCTTACCACTTGGATACTCCCAGCCACAGTGGAATGGGAAAATCCCTACAAAGAATGACAACTGCCTGTTCAATCCAAGATCTGATACATCATGGTAAATACAAGCACAAAGGATGCTTCCTTAATAATCTAGACAGCTTGTACATTAAGAATTAGCTCTCAATTCTGAGGGAAAAAAAATGCAGGCAGAGTATTTTGAATGAAAGCCTTTGACATCACCATTAACACGGAAATAGTCTTTTGCTTAAACTCCTGAATGAGGTAAATCAGCTCTATCCTTAAACTTTGTACAGCTGAGAAACTCACAGGGCAAGAACCTTAGCCAGCAGCCAGAAGAACCAGCCCTCCTTTTTCCATTGCAGAGGGGTTTACATTTGCAAATACTTCAGCTGTCATCTGCTTCAGGAAGCTAGATAACCACCAAGCCCAAGAAGAGTTATGTCATTATAGTCTTCTGAATCAGTTCATATCTTCCAAAACACACTACATAGCCATGCTTGAAAGTCACACTGCTCTTCTCCATGGAAAGATGGTGCATGGAATTTGAAACTGCACAATGCACAACATCCAGACTTTGCCCCAGTTTAARGCACAAAACAGAACATAGGAATGACAACCCCTTCCTAATTCTAAGCATAACAATGAGAAAGCAGAAGACTAATAATGAAAAGTATCAAATTTTACATTATATGCAAGAAGCTAGCATTAAAGTTGCAGCACAACCATATGACAATAAAAAGGGAAGGGAACTAAAAATGTTCTGTCAGCTCTTTTGAGCTGAATTAGACTAAGTGCTTTGAAATGAGCTGGTTTTATTCTATCAACACAAGTCTTAGAACACTTTCAGAGGAGACAGCAATAGTTTTTTTCCTGAGGAGTGTTTAAGAGCGTTTAATGCGTCCCAAAGTCTGATGTACATGACCACACGGAAGAAGCTACTCCATCAATAGCAAAGTGCTGCCAACCAAGTAGGGGAAAAAAGGAAAAAGCCTAGCTATTGTCTAAAGTCTCAAAACTGTTTAAATCTTTTAATTAAAACACTAGAGCACAAAACCAAAATCTTACCTCATGTCACCAAGTTTCCTGCTGATAACAGAACCTACATTGGAAAGTGCTGCTGAAGTCTTCTGTCCTGCCTGGGACAGGGTTTCCTGGGTCTTCTTATAACTATATAGAAGAGAAACATTAAGTTGAATTAACATGTAGATCCAAAAGCAAAAAGCACCCCACCTTTTTGAGAAAGGAACCCATATTAAAGGAAAGAAGCTAGGCTAGTGAGCTTAACTGACTTCACTAAAAAAGCCCACTCCGGTTTTACACATATTCAAAGATAAAGTTTTAAAAAGATCGTAAGTGTAGTAAGTGCAGGCTTAGCTTTTCCATACACTTTGTATTTTTAAATCTCAAACATTTGCCAAAAAAATCCCAGTTTTCCACATGGGAATTACACATCATAGCATCATACCCGATCTGCTCTATAATTGTATTTTGATGTCCTTCAGAAAATAAGTCAAAGAACCTATTCCATAATATATTTGCAGCCCTGAAGAAGCTGTAACATTTGTTAGTGTTAGGGAACAGAGGGAAGAGGCAATACTGATGTTACTGTCTAGAAAAGAAATGCAGAAATGAGCATTACCTCTACAACTGCAGTTTAGAATTAAATTGGTACGGAAGTTTCCCATCAGTTACCATTAACCACAATAAGTCTGACAGTTTATGCTTGGCAGCTGATTACATTTGAGAAGTTTATATAAGAACTAGAGAAGACAGACACTTGAGAACCTTTGTTTCCTTCAAATGAGACAATTTTAAGAACAAAGATTCCTTAAGTCTTTTTCATCAACTCATCCTTTAAGTTCTTCTACAGTTTGCATTTAACATCTAGATTTACAGCATTCTTCAAACTGTAAGAAAAGGTTCAGGTAGGAACAAGTCCATCAACTTAAGCCAAATTTTCTTATTTCAAATATTTAATCTGAGGGTGGGTGTAGTGCTTTCCCCCCCCCCATTCTTTTCTGTTTTTTTTGCCTATCCACTTGTATTGTAATATTTAAGAGAAAAATGACTTAATGTTCACATCTCCGAACTTCTGAGGCCAAAAGCAACATGTTTACAGCTGACTCAATTCTTTATATCTCATTCTCTCCAGAGCAGAGTGCAGGAGACAATGCCTAAACACGTTGCTTTAGTTTTTTTGTTGTTGTTTTTTAGACTCTAATCAAGTATTTTGGAATCATGAACGTACACAAGACAAATAGGGCAAAAATGCATCAGCTTTATTTCTACGTCTGCTGAAGGAAGGCTTTTCATTCTTGTAACCTATTATTTTCCAGACTAATTCCACTAATTCAGTGACTCCAGAAGAACCTAATAGGCTATGCCCAGACAGAGGAACTCAACATTGTTTCTTTACAGCGTGATGTTTTGTGAGAACTAGTCATCTCAAGACTATTTAGGAGAGCAGTAGTTAGTGTTGCTTGCTCATAGACATGCTTTCCTATCATAGTAAGCTCTAAACCCCAGGGCCAGGACTTCTCTGGAACTTTAATCCCTCCTATTTAGCAGTCAGGCTCCTCCCCTGCACAGGGTGACAGATTCCCATCGCAGGATTTGATTTACAACTGTCTAGCATGAACACCTAAGACCTCACACTCATTGAAATATGTTGTGCTGACCACTTCTACCCAAGCCAAGGAAAAACAGCTTGAAACTGAACTCTCTCTGATCAGCATCAAGTACCAAAGCAGTGATAAGAGGAATAGTTTACAGAATCAAATGACACCATCACACCAAACACACACTGCAAACTCAGATATTAGGCCTAGCTTCAGCAGACAAAGGTAAGACGCCTCCCAACTGTTGTTTCACCCTTGATAGCACTATTTCTAAGCCAACTCAAGACGACCTAGCATCCAAGTGCTGTTCCTTCTGCCTGACAGTGCTCCTTCATGATGCCAAGACAGCTGTTTGTGCTGACAATGATTAAGATGAAGGAAGTGATCCAGATGAAATATGCTTGGAGAAAAAAAAACACAGCTGCTAAATCAGATCCCCAACCTGGTTCTGCAGCCACAGTTCTCACACATGCACACCTCACAAGTGCAAGCAGGAGGTAGAGTCAAGGAAATGCAGAGGAGGTGAGCTGTTTCACCCAGAACTGCCGTCATTGGCATACATATGGAAGTACATCTGAGACAACCAGGGTCAAGGCATACCAGACTTCAATGCAACTTAACTACAGCTAGCTCTGACCACCCATCTCCTACCCCCTGGAAAAAAAACAAACAAAAAAAACAAAACAAAAACACACACACACAAACACACTACTTTTCTGCAACTGACACTGCCAGGTTTACCACTAGTACAAATTCACACTCACTCACTTTCTTCCCTTAATGTTGGTACAAAGCGTATTGGAATAATCCAGATCTGGAAGTAGAAAGTATGAGCTATGATTAGTACCTTGCTGTTCTGATGGGCAATTTGCTCAAAGGAGAAGCTGTAGAAGAGATCTGCATCCGCTTCAGAATCCTGTGGTATACAAACACTTCACTGCATCCCTCTCCTGTACATCCTTCCAGGGAAGGGCCAGAGCTGCACTCTCAAATTCTTCTTTACCATTAGTACCAGCTTCCTCTCATTTGCTTTTATACAGCAATCACCATTTGTGTTCTCCGTCTATGTTCAAAATCCAACTAAGCCATCATCCCAGTTACAAAAAAAATGGAGCTAGAGACAGACTGGGCTGATTTCTGTCCTCTCTACACACAGCTTGCAGAGGACAATTCAAGTTCTGTAGCCAGGAACAGCAACTACCAGGAAATTCAGTAGTGTACAAAAGCACCTAAGGTCACAGGTTAGGCCCATTTCCAGTTCAATCAGGCCACCTGCCAGCTACAATTCAGAGAAGCTTTGAAAAAACAGGAAAGAAGATGTCTTTGCCAAACAATCCCAAAACACAAGTAAAACCTCATCCTTTTCTTCCTTGAACTCGACCACTAGTACTTACTGAGCTTTAGATAAAGGAAATGGAAGTTGTTTGTTTTCTGAAATGTTGCTAGAATCTTACCTTTGAAGCACCCTTGCCTCTCTTAACTGGCATCTGTCTTGTTAGCATGAATTGTCACTCTGTCTAGTGCCAATGCAAGCAGGAAAGCTAGTGTGCCACAGCTATTCAAGGCCCTTAGCACTCTACAGAACCACATTTCTAATGTATTTTTCTTGCACTTAAAGTACAAGGAAAAACATATGACAAGAAGTTTTCTATTCTAGCAGGCACACCCAAAAAAGAATTATGATTAAAAACTGCCAGAATCATGTACACAGTCAGCAAGGATAAAGGTCATTCACTACATAGCAAGCAGCAACAACTAACATCTTTTTAATCCAGAAAACATACAATGAACTTGGAAGGTAGAACTTGCCTATTTGAAAGCTTTTCCGAGCACAGGCAGAAAGCAGGACTATCATCTTTCATCCCTCTTATGAAGAATACTTTCTATTGACACAAACTGCCAATGGCAAGCCAGTTATAGGCTGCCTCTTATGTGCTCAGGTTAGAAGACTGAATTTCATATCCACTACAAAGAACTGGACAATCTGGCTTACCCAAGCCCTACACATACCACAGTCTAAATCAGTTCAGAAAATAAAGACACTATCTACTTGCTCCCACTGCACTGCTGTCGAGGAGTCTCCTGTACACTGTGGGAGAAATGCAGTGAGAAGGATAAAGGCCAACTTTCATAATACACTTTCATGATTTAGTCCAGTTGAGAATTTAATTCCAGACATTCAATAAAAACATGACTAAGAGACTGTTCACATGCGCAAAAAAAAAAAAAAAGAGGAGTATAACAGCTGCAAAGTTTAAGCTGTTCAACTTCATTTGGGGCTCCAAAATGACAGAACAGCTGCCTTGGACACTAAAGTTGTATTTGCTCTCATCAGGTACTACAGGAAAAAAGAAAAAAAAAAGGTTCTGATTCTCCACAGAGCAACATGRTTACATGTTGAGGCATTACAAGAAGCCAGTCTATTCTATCACTTGTCAGCTGAAGTTATAAAACATGGCATGCAAGTCTCAGGTACTCAGTGGCTCCTGCCCGTTGCCCTGTAAGGGCAGGCAGTCATTTGAAGAGAATGTCACTCAGACCACAGGAAGTCATTCAGTTACAGAGCTGATGAAAGGCTACTTCTCACAGAGGATACATTTATCAGTTTTTAAAAAAGTGAAGGCTTGAAAAAAGTTTAGATAGGACTAAAAGCAGAGAACTGTGAGCAGGGGCAGAGAGTGCTAGAGGCAGCAGGCTGTCATGAAAGCATTTGTTAATGCTGAAGGTTAAGACACTCACGCTTCTGATTGAGTTAATTTTTCATTCCAGTCCTCCAGTGTGCTGCTGGCTGAAAGATATCTACAAACACAACGGAGGTTAGATTCAGTGCCAAGATTCACGACAGATGCTTCTTTTGACACTTTCCATAGCATTAGTGTCTCTTTACGCTTAAGGTATCATAAGTTTCCCCCCCCTCCTCTAAGTAAGAGGGAGAAGAGTTCTTTAAGAGGGAGAAGAGTTCTTTAAGAGGGAAGACAACATCCTGGATTCTTTCTTATTTAAACATATGCAAACACTGAGCACAAAGCAAACTAGACCTGCAGATTAGAAGGTGCCAAGATTTTTCAAATGGAAGACTTCATATCACCTACTCCCTCCCTACACCTGCATGGTAGCTACACACTAAAAAGCACAGAGCAGTGAGCTGAGCACAAAACTAAAAATTTGACTGTCACACCCAAGGCTGCATCAACATTGCATGACCTGGACAAACCGTAAAACTGACTCATCTTCTAATCCGCAGAGTGCATGTGTGTACATACACCTATACGCATATATATACACACCAATATCCTGTTATTTGTAAGAATTAACACTTGGAAAAAACAGATTGAATATACCTGCTACAAGTGTCTGGTACCAGCTCAAACGACACACAAAAGCRGTCAGAGGTGATACATGTCAGGCAGTTCATGCCACACATGGAGAGTTAGCTATCCCTCATTAAACCAGAGCTAACTGTTTTGCCTATTGAAGAAAACCTTCCAACCCACATCCACTCTTAGCTAACTTAAGATCTCCTTGAAAAAAAAACACTGAAGGGAAAGAATCCTCAGTTCAGAAAACATTCAAGATCTCCCTGACATTTAACTATACAACAAAAATCAAAATGATGCATGTCTAATATGAATTGAGGGCTAATACAACTAAAGAATGAGTTCTGGAGACAAAGGTAGCCAGACATTCCTTGTCCACATTTATCACCTGCTTGTATATACTGCAAAGACTAAACCTCATAGCTGTCAAAAAGGATCACTACATCAATCCCACAGAGCCCCAGTATGGAAACTTTCAAAAGCTAATGTACGTATTTACATAGCCCATGTTTTCAGCTACAGTTGAACGCCTTCAGAGACTTTGTCTCCCCCAAGGCCATACAGGAAGCCAATGATCAAACTGATTGCTACCACATCTGGTGAGGAGAAGAGAAATAGTTTCAGAGTAAAAAGATAGAGGTCTAGTAATAAGACATCTGGTTATAACAGACTAGCCTAAGAAAGACCAGTTACAGGAAAATTATTTTTTTTTTAATTTAAGTGTGGTCTGGTAACTGATTGGAATTTTTCTGCAGGTGAAAGGCTACCAGAGAGATGACAGCAGTAGCTTTTATTCATCTCCTTCCCAACTGAGGGATGCTTATAGTTGGAAGTCAGGCATGCTGCTAATAACAGTCCTGACTATAATTCACCRTATCTCCAGCTCCCAATCAACCCCTGATGCCTGAAAGAACAAGGAGCAGCACAACTGGGGAACGGAGCAAGGAGGTGTTGCTGAGGAGCCCAAGGCACTCACAAGTCAGACTGTGTCACTTTCTCATTCCACTCTCCAAGTTTCTTAGATGTTTCCACATAACTAGAAACAGAAAGTATTAATGAATATAGTTTCTTCAATATTCATTTTTAGAAGACAATGACAGATTTAAGGTAAAGGAGTAACAAAAGCTGGACAAGGRGTGGGGATGGGAGATGAGGAAAAGAAAAACAGTGAGATGAGCTCAAAAATCTACAGTAGCACCATGAGTAACTCCAGATTGCAGTTAAGCAGCACAAAACCGTTTAGACTTGGGGGGGGGGGAGGGGGAATCAAAAAATCTGTGGATTCTAGGAGCCCCTCACACTTGGGCACAAATATAATAATATTAAAAACTTACCTCTTTGACTCTCATTCTGGAACTGCCCAACAGCACAGCAACAATACTCTTAGTACTTGTTCAGTAACACTAGCATCGTATAATTTTGCCCCAAGAAGCATAGGCTTTTTAATTCAAGCTGTGCATCCTAGGAAATAGGTAGCCTCCAAACTAACATTAGAAAGTAGAACTTCAGCACTTTTTGCTTCTCTCTAAGCCTGAGCTCAGAGCCTGAGCTCAGAACAGAACAGTAGCAGCCTGCTCCCCAAAGAAATGGTCAGAAACAGGCAAACAAAACCGTTCTATTCAGTGGTGATCTAGATTATCAAGATTACAGACATGAAAGTTTTATTTACACCGATACGTGAAACCAATGAAACAACCAGATTTATTCTTTTCTCCTTTTACTCTATCTATCCATCAGAACAGAAGTCTGTCATTTGGAAAAGCCTTGGAATGTAATGCTTGGAAATAATTTCTATTGAGTTATACTTAAATGTGAAACTTGTGCCACAAACAACACTTACGCATTGGAGACTTGGACATCGTGCCAGCTTTTAGACAGGTTTTGTTTTAACCCATCCAAGGGAGTCAAACCTAGTTTCCTCTTCAGCTCTCCACAGTGCCTCTCTTTAGCAGCCAGAACTTGTCTGAGAGTACCAATTTCTTCTTCAACCTTAGAGAGAGGCACATGCATATCTTAATACCACAGCCTAATAAAGTTCTGAAAATTGAATGGACCTCCCCCCACACTCCCCCTGCAAGAAAAAAAGTTTTGTTACCCTGAGTATAAGAGAACTTATGGAAACTCTACATGCACACAGAACAAATCAATTGAGCATAAACGGTGCTGCAACAGGACACTTGCACCTCAGACTTCCATCAGGAAAACATCCACAAAAGCTAGTATATTGGCTGCTTAATACCACTGAGACTTATCAGAGCTTGACCCTAGCATTGTAATCTCAACAGTAACAGCAGGTATCATTTTAAATCATCTACCAAATACTTCTTATTAGCTAAGGTTTCTATTTTATAGTTCTCTTCCTCTGACATCATTAAAACAAATGTTCGTTCTGTTCCAGATGGTCACACAGGTCTAAGTAGAAGTGATACCTTCCTCATGACAAACAACACTTTCAGTACTCTGAAAAAGACATAAGAAGGATCTCTAATAAGCAGCTGGTTTCAGTTGCTTCTATTTTATAATTTYCTTCCTCTAGCATCATTAAGAGCAGGAGAACAACTCAAACCATCTTCTACTGCATTTTAGATAGAAATTATAAACTGACCTTTTTAAAACTTATATGCTCAAATTTTAGGGTATTACATTACAAACTCTCAACATTTCAGAAGCATATAAGCACCAAAAATAGTTCCCTACAAATATCCAGGAGGAAAAAAAAACATAAGAAAAAAAAAGGGAGTATATTAAGTAGTTCATTGTTTCAGGTTCCCAACAAAAAGCAGTTTATTTTGCCTACCACTTACCTAAAKAGTTTTCTGACTTCAAATGAAGCCCGAATTAAGTTTACTGCACAAAAAAATTTCCTTACAGTCCTAAACTAAGAATAGCTCTGGGAAGAGCACACCATGTTGTCTGAAGTATGGGTTAGCTTTGCGGATTTTAACAATGAACTAAGTGATCCAGAGACCCAGGTAACACCAATGTAAAACTGAAAACAAACAAACAAAAAAAACCCAACACCCTGCTCCTGTGGTACATCAGATTCCTGCTTTTCCCTTCCCAGGGGAATGTAACTACAGGTATACATAGTTCCAGCTGATAAAACTCAAGTGTCATTTTACCTTTGCAAGCTCAGATCTCAATTCCTCCTCTTCAGCAAGAGTGAGCCCTTCAGGTGCACAGGTCCTTGCTGAGGCAGCAGCGTTATCCACAGGAACGTCTGTCATGCTATCCGACAGCAGACCTTTGTTGGGAGAGTTAAGGTTGATATCTGTCACAGACAAGAGGCAGAACGCAGACAGCATAAGCGGCCAGCAAGCAAAGCACGTTATGCAAACCTGGGGAGGCTGCAGGGGAAGGTGAAGGAAGGGGCAGATGCTTTGCAGAAAGAGGAAGAGAAACTCCCGAGCTTCCTCCGCAAGCACCTTGCGGCGGCACGGGCAGCAGAGCGGCCCGCGAGCTGGAAGCGGCCTCCCGGCCCCGCTCGAGGCAGCGGCCATTGAGGAGCCGCCGCGGGGCCCACACGAGGCCGCAGGGACGAACCGCCAGCGCCCTCGGGGAGCCCCGGCCCCGGCCCCGGCCCCGGCCGCCTACCCTGGCTCGCGCTCTCCATGGCGGCGCCCCGGCACCGTTCAGCCGCCGCGGAAGAAGAAGCCGCCGCCGCCGCCGCCGCCGCCCTCTGGTGACGCAATTAGCGCCGCGCCGCGCCGCGCCGCGCGCCGCCCGCTTCCGGGGAGGCGCGGGGAGAGGGCGTCACCCGCCGCGTCGCCATGGCGACGGCGCCACGTTCCCCCGCGCCCCCCTCCCGCGGGCGGAAACGTCAAACGGGGCGGGGGTGACATCACCGCGGGGAGCGGGGGATGACGTCATCGCCTGGGACTGCGCGTTGTGTCGTCGCGGGACGAGGAGGGGCGGGCTCGGGCGCCCGGGGGTGGGAGCTGCTGGGCCCTGGCAGGCGCTGGGGGGCTTCCAGGGTGCCAGGCCCTGCCGTGGGGCACAGGGCCCCCGTGTGGGGCTTGCAGGGTGCC
>NW_028186534.1:13070998-13073529 GCF_003343005.1 Rhea americana
CAGGGCCCCCGTGTGGGGCTTGCAGGGTGCTAGGCCCTGCCGTGGGGTGCAGGGGCCCCCATGGGGTTTGCAGGGTGCCAGGCCCTGCCGTGGGGCACAGGGCCCCCATGTGGGGCTCAGGGTGTAGGGCCATGCCGTGGGGCACAGGGACTCGTGTGAGGCTCAGTGCCAGGCCCTGCCGTGGGGTGCAGGGACGTGTGTGGGGCTCAGGGTGCTAGGCCGTGCCCTGGGGCACATGGGGCTCAGGGTGCCAAGACCTGCTATGGGGCGCAGGGGCCTGCGTGGAGCTCAAGGTGCCAGGCTGTGCCATAGGGCGCAGGGGCCTGTGTGGGGCAGGGCCCTGCTTTGGGGCTCAGGGTCCCGCAGTGCCGTGGGGCTCAGCGCCCCCGGGCTGGGCAGGTGTGGGGTGCAGGGGGCCCGCAACAGCCTGTGCTGGGGGCCCTGGCTCTGCACTGGCCCAGCTTTCCGTGCGGGTTGTGGGGCGGTGGGGCGCCCGGCGCCGCTGGGGGGCCAGGCCTCGTCCCCCAGGCGCCGGCCCGTGGGGCAGCAGGGGCTGGCGGGGGCCGCGGCGGTGCCGAGCGTCGGTCTGGAGGGAAGGTGGCAGCACGAGCGCGGCCCGGCGGCGCCGCTGCGTCACTCGCTCCCTTTCCGCTAGAAACCCCCCGCGCTGGTCGCCTTTAGTCCCTGGAAATACCCCCGCCCCGCGCGCCCGGCTCTCCAAAGGGATCCGCAGGAAAACCCAGCCCGGCAACCCCCCGAACGTCGCCTCTCCTCCCCAGCCCCGAGCTGTGGCGCGGCGGAGCGTCGTGCCGAGCCGGAGCCCGTCGCTGGCGCCGGCCCCGGCAGGACCTCGGGGGCGGCGCGAAGACACGCGGCTTCGCGCCCGGAGGCCGCCTTCTCCCCGCCGGAGGGGAGCCGCTGCCCGTGGGGAGCGAGCCCCCCGGAGCGCTGGTCAGCTCGCAGCGGGGCGCTGCCCCTGCCCCGGCGGGCTCGTCCCCGCCGCGGTTAGAAACGCCCGCGTTAATCGGAAAGTCGCTGGGAAACGCGGATCCCTTTGCTCTCCCTCCCTGGCTTAGAGACGCCGCTCGGAAGAGCGGTGCGGATGCCCGGCGCGCTCCTGCCGGCACCGCCGGCGCTGCGGCCCGAGGCGCCGGGGCTCGGGCTACGCCGCTGAGCCGGAGGAGACCGGCGGGGACAAAAGGCTGGGTTTCTCGCCACCGTCCCTGCGCTGAAAATAAAGAACTGAAAATAAAGAGCGTCGCCTGCGAGCTTCCCAGCGAGCTGGCAGGTCTCTCGCTCTGCCCCCGCCGTGCCGCGCTCCTGCGAGCCGCCGTGCAGCGCCGGGGCAGCCTGCCGTCGCGCTCCGCTGCGTCCCCTCTCGGCCTCGCTCGCCCTTGCTCCTTGTATTTATTTCCCCATCCGCAGGGGACCTTCTCTTTTCTGGAGACCTAAAACCTGCCTGACTTTGATTTTGGAGGGACTGCTCGTGGGCTTAAAGCCGGGCGTGTGCCGGGACGCTCCGGACGTGACGCCTCMGCTGCTGCCTCCTCCTTGAGCTCCGCAGCCGTCGGAAGCGCGCTGGGGAAGCCCTGCGCTGCTCCGCTTCTATTAATTTTGCAGTCTGGCTTGTTGAAAACCCAACTCGGTTATAATTTTGTTTCTCATTACTTTAATTTTTCGGAGCCTTTTCTACCTGGTCTTTTTTCATTGCCCGAGACGAGCGTGAAAAGGGAAGCGAATGTAAATGGGGAAACGTGCRTCAGTTTTTCAGAACCGTTCCCGCAGCGGGCGCTGGGCAGCGGAGGAGAGCGCGTTTGAAAGCGTTGCGCAGAGGCGCTGGTGGAAATACCCTTTCTGGGGCACGGCGGATCAACTCAGACAAGTGCCCCAAATTCCCTTGGGTCGCACAGCACCGCCGTATATCCCAGATATTTTGAGGAAAAGGATAGGGGGAGTTTTAAGAGCTTGGCTCTTTTTTTYGGAGGGGAGTAGAACTGCTCCAAAGAGTTTGGAGCCTCAGCACAGGTCTAATTTTAAAGCGGGGCCCGGTGCAACGCCGGGGGGTGGCAGAGCCCGTGCAAAAGCCTGGCCARAGCCTGGATTCCTGAAAATCTGGCCCCGAGAGACGAGTGCAGCAGGAGCAGCTCGGAGGCGTCATGGCTTGGAGGGAGTCCTAATGGCCCCCGATAGCTCCGTCAGGCGTAAAAACTGGATCTCCGAGCCCGGCACCACTGCGCCACCGCCGCCAAGTTCCCCTTTCAGTGCTGCTGGCTGGGCTTTTTGCTCGCGTGGGGCTTTTTCGGCATTCGCTGGTAAATGCCGAAATGTCAGGCCCGGAGTCGGTTCCCTTCGCCGGCGCCCCGTCCGGCCACTCTGCTCGGGGCCGAGCGCGGGAGCCGGCGCTGGAGCGGGGCGGCGGCGGCGTGGGCTCCGTGCCGGGGACCTCCCCGGGCTCTCCCGTTTCTCCCGTCCCGCCGTTTGTCCAGCCCGGCTGCCCTCGCAGGGCAAAACAGCCATTTCCCTGCACAAAA
>NW_028186534.1:13073684-13074256 GCF_003343005.1 Rhea americana
AAAAGAGGAATTGCGGGCGCGGCGACGCGAGCGGCAAGCAGCACCCTCGGGTGCTGCGGGGCCCCCGCCGGGCGCCAGCTGCGTGGAGCACGGCCGTTCCCAGCACGGGCACGGCGGCGTTCCTCTTTCCAGACGGCATCGCCTCCCCGTCGTCGAAACTGCCGCCGGCCGCATGCAACCTTCCTCTTTTCTGGAGACCTAAAATAACCCCGGGCCGGCGCGGGAGGCAGCCGGGGGCCGCGCTTCCGCTTTCCGAGCCCCCGGCGGCACGGACGGCACCTTCTGGAGGGGGCCCACGTCCTCCCCGGCCGCGGGCAGCGCTCGCTCTCGCCCCCCAGGGCCGCCGGGGGCCGCGTCTCCGAGCCGGGRCGGGGGTTCGAGGCCAGAGCGGCTCCGTCCCCGGCCGCGGCACCTCGCACCTCTCCCTCCTCGGGCGCCGGGTTTCCCTCCTCGGCCGCCCCTCCGCGTGGCGTTAACGCCTTTCCGCGCTCCTCGCCCGGGAACTCCCTCGGCAGCTTTGGGGGCGACGCTGCTCGTCTCAGCAGCTTCGGAGCCGCTCCGGGCAGGCGGGC
>NW_028186534.1:13074861-13081224 GCF_003343005.1 Rhea americana
GGGTCCGAGGACACTCACGGGGCCGTGCACGCTCACGGCTCCATGTGCATTCACGGGAAAACACGCGCTCACGGGACCAAGCGCAATGGGCCGCGGGCGCTCGCAGGTCTGCGCGCACGCACGGGGCCCCGTGCACCTCGCCCGCCGCACGCCCGGACCAGCCCGGCCACGTCTCACCCTGCCAGCRACGYGATGCCACYGTGCCGAAYGGGCCAAGGGCTCAGAGGTGCCCTYGCAGAAGGCACCTGCTGCCTCCCCCCTTCCCTCGCTTCGCCCCGGGGCTGGAGGGCCAGATKTGCCCCAGCTGTGGAGCGACAAGGAGGGGGACAGGGCTGCGCAGCTGGGCTCTCGGGCGCGAGGGAGCCGCTCTGCCACGGCGGCTGCAGCAGCGCTCAGCCTGCCCAGCTCTCGCTGGCACCCAGCACGCAGCAGAGGTGGGGGCAGGATGCGGCCCCCCGGCGCTCCCGCCGGCCAGGAAACGGGCTGGACACAAAGCCRCCTCCTCCCTGCTTTCGCTCCATTTTCCCCTGCTCTGCCCAGGCTGCTCCCAGGCCCRTTTCCCACCCCGCTAACCTCACCTTGGGACACATCCAGCACCATCTGCTGCTTGGAAAAACCCTGCTCCCTAAGCTGCTCTAATCCCCCAATCCTATCTGCGTCCCGGGCGGGATGCGGAGGGAATGGAGAGGTGTCAGCAGCGCCGGCGCCGCGGCCTGCGGGCGCTGACGCAGGAGCTCCCGCCTCGCCGGCCCGGACCTTCCGCCGCAGAAAAATGTGAAATGCAAAATTCACACGACGATTCTGCAGATTTTTGGTTTTTTTCAAGAGGACAAGGAAGAAAAGCGATGGAAGGTTTCAGCCGTGCCCACCTCCGTGCCCTCCCCGGGGAGCAGGGGGAGCTTTGCAACGCGCGCGGGCGGCGGAGGGCCGGCGTGGGCCCYGGGCAGGGAGCATCTCCCGGAGCCCCGAGTGCAGCGTCCAGCCCCGCGCCCGCCCGGGAGGCTGCGGAGGGGCGAGACGCCCCGAGGGCCGCGCGGATGGGGGCAGCGGGAGTGACCCACCGCTGGCAGGAGAAGAAAGGAAGCGGTGGGAGAAGAGATAGCGGCGGAGGGAGGGATGCGCGGCGAAGAGCCGCCCCGGCGAGCAGAGGAGCGCGGCGGCTCAGGAAGCCGGGGCCGGCGGAGAGGTGATGCGGGGGCTGCTCCCCCCGCTCTGCCGGCCGAGGAAACGCAGGGGAGATCTTCCCGGAGGATGCCGGGCGCGGGGGGAGGAGAGGAAACGGCGGAGACAGCTGCCGAACATCTGGCAGCGGCGCCGTCCCCCCGGGACGCCGTGGGCCGGGCCGGGCTGGCCGAGCGCGGGGGTCCGAGCCAGCCCTCCGCTTCCTGCCCCCTCCCTCCGCTGCCAGATGCTGCTCCCAGCCCGGGTGCCCGGCGCCCCCAGGGCACCCGCGGGGGCCCGGCCCACCCTTCCGACGCGGCCGACACCTGCTTCCAGCTCGGTGCCGGTTCTCCGGCTCTGCCAGGAGCCCGCCGCCCCCGTGACGCCCGGGGGAAGCGCGGCCCCGTCACCCCGCTGGCCCCATCCTTGGTTGCCTTCCCAGCTCCGGCTGGGCGGATGCAACCCGGGCGGTGAGCTCCTGGCCCCTCTGTGCCCCGGAAAACCCGCCTGGATGGGGCACGTTCACCGCCTTGGCATCGCTGCAGGATGGCAGCCAGCGGCCCCGGGGCCGGGCCAGCCCCCGTGCGGAACAGCCCCGGGAAGGCAGTAATCCCTCTCCCACCGCCCTATCCCACGCTGGCAGAGATGGGGCCAGCAGGAACCGGGTGGAGAGGCAAGTCCAGCAATTCACTTTTGCCAACCCGAATCTGCCTGGATGCAGCTTGCCCGGTCCAAACTGCTTCGGAAGCATGGAGCTACCCGTCCCACGGCTCCAAATAGCTGGGTACGGTCGAAAACAGAAGAAGGATTAGACACAGGCAGTAAAAATAGCCTCTCTTTTTAAAAATAGGTTCTCGGGATTAAAAATAACCAATGTTCCCAAAGCCATTGCTCCAGGGGGCAGCAAGCACCGGCCAGGCTCGGCCGCCCGCTCCCTCCCCACTCCCGGACAGTTAGGGCGTCGCGGGAGCCTGGCGCTCCCCGGGGCCCTCCGGCAGGAGCCCCGCGGCCCTGTGGCCTCGCCGCCGCGGCGCTCCCTCCATGCGGAGCGGCTGCAACAGGACCGTGCTCCGGCTGGCTCAGCATGCCGGCTCGGTATCGGCACCAGCACTGGCACCAGCGCAGGTGCCCCACAGCCCCCTCCCGGCTCCCTATCTGCTCCAGGCCCTGGCCAGAGTCCAGATGGCCTCCAAAATCCCATTTCCAAACTGGGAACCAGACCCACAAGCCCTGCCCGGAGCAATCCCCAGCGGTGCTCCTGGATTGTCCCAGAAACCCAGGGCAGGCTTTCCCCACGCGCTCTCTGCGCGAAGGAAGGGGCCGGGGGCACGGCGATCCCGGCGGTGCATGCGGCACGGTCTCGGGACAAGCCGTGGAAAAGCCCAGGCTGGAGTTCTGCGGGTTTCCGTGGAAGAGGCGAGGTGCAGCACGCCGGCGCGGCGAGCGCCCGGTGCTTCCCCGCGGCTCGGGGACTGTCCCCGCTCGCCGCCGCCGCCGGCGGAAAGCCCCGGCAGGGGCGATGCTCGGAGAAGGGCAAGGCCCTGCAGGGACCGCTTCCTCTTTGTGGGTCGGTGCAGATTCGCCGCTGGGCGCTGCGCGCTCTGCGTCTGTCTCCCTGGAGCTCAGGACGGGGTCGCTTTACTGCAAGCAATAGAGATAACAAAACGAGGGAGAGAGAAAAGATGCAGAAAAAGAGCTTCGGAGGAGCTGGAGCAAACAATTAAAACCAAAGGGAAAAAAAAAAACACTCTAATCGAGGGGATGCAACGGGGGGGTGAGACAAGCTCCGGGGCTGAGCGTTCGCCTAGGACACAACCCTAGCAGGATTTGGCTGCGGGCAAATTGCATCTCRTAGTCGCTGTCACTACTGAGCTGAAATCTTAATCCCAGCCGAGCGGAGAGGGGAGCCGGGAGGGAAGGAGCGGGAGCGGGGGATTTTCTGYCGTGCTCCCGGGAGGCGAGGGGGCGGCTTTCCCGCGGGAGCGGAGGCTGCCGGCCCGCGGCCCTGCCCGCGCCGGGGACGGGGTCGCACGGCGGGCTGCGCGGGCAGGGAGCGCTGCCCCGCTTCCCGAAAGAGCCGGCAGAGGAAACGGCGGGCCGGGAGCGGGGATTTCTGCCGATTGTGTCGCTCCCGGGGCGGTGCCCTCTCCCGCCAGGACCGCCGGCGGAAAGGGCGAGCGCGGGCTCGTTGGCGGCCCGCGGGGCTGCGCCGCGCTCTGAAACGCGCCCCAAAGCCCACACGAGGGAACTGGGAAAAAGGGTGGAAGGCAAGGGCAGCGGCGCGGGGCAGTGCCGGCTCGGCCCCGGGCGCCCCTGCGAGGGCGGCCCCCGGCCAGCGCCCGGCACGCGGCAGCGAGCGGGGGGACGCGGCGCCGCGGGGGCCCCGGCGTCGCCCAGGGAGCCTGGGCTGGCCTGGGAGCGACGGGAGAGGGGGACGCGCAGGCACTGCCGCGGCGTCGCACCCGGAGCCAGCAGGAGGGGAGACGCTCCGGGGAGGAGGTGGTCAGAAACACGAGGCCTCCACGCAACGTGCGCGGAAGAGCCCACGCGGCCGTGCCGCGGGAACCCGGCTGTGCTGNGGCTGGCCTGGGAGCGACGGGAGAGGGGGACGCGCAGGCACTGCCGCGGCGTCGCACCCGGAGCCAGCAGGAGGGGAGACGCTCCGGGGAGGAGGTGGTCAGAAACACGAGGCCTCCACGCAACGTGCGCGGAAGAGCCCACGCGGCCGTGCCGCGGGAACCCGGCTGTGCTGCGGGAACCCGGCTGTGCTGCAGGAACCTGGCCGTGCCGTGGGAACCCGGCTGTGCCATGGGAGCCCGGCCGTGCCACGGGAACCCGGCTGTGCCACGGGAGCCCGGCCGTGCCACGGGAACCCGGCTGTGCCACAGGAGCCCGGCCGTGCTGCAGGAACCTGGCCGTGCCGTGGGAACCCGGCTGTGCCACGGGAGCCCGGCCGTGCCACGGGAACCTGGCTGTGCCACGAGAGCCTGGCCGTGCCACGGGAACCCGGCCGTGCCGTGGGAGACCGGCCGTGCCACAGGAACCCGGCTGTGCCGTGGGAGCCCGGCCATGCCACGGGAACCTGGCTGTGCCACAAGAGCCTGGCCATGCCACAGGAACCCAGCCGTGCCACGGGTGGGAGCTGCCCTTGGTCTGGTCTCCTCGCAGGGGCTGTATTTTTAGCTGGCGGCAGGCGCCTGGAGCTGGGGAGAGGCCTTGGGACCGTGGCTCCGGGGCAGACAGACAAACCGACGTGTCCCCTGAGCGGAGGTGCTCAGCGGGAGCCGGGGCTCGGCCCCTTGCCCGCAGCCCGAGCTCGGGCACGGGCAGCACCAGGCGCTGCGCGGCGGTGCAGGGCCACGGCGGGGGCAGGGGGCTGAGGCTGCCGAAAGGCTGCCCTCCCCGCACCAGCTCCGCGTCGGAGCCGGCCGCCGGAGGGGGGAAGGCCCGAGCGACGGAGGACAAGGACGGAGAGCCGGCCCAGCACCCCCAGGTCCCTTCCCCGGGGCTGGCCAGGGCGCGGAGCGCCGTGTCCCGGGCACCGCCTGCGCGGGGAGGTGCAGCGGGGCCGGAGCCGGCAGCCGGAGCGTTACTGAGTTTGACATTTTCACCTCCACCTCCTGTTTTCTGCTCCCCTCCCACTCGGCGCATGGAAACAGCTTCTCTTTCTCACTGTAGTTTTCTTCCTGCATTTCCGTTCCTCATGGCAGCGACATCGGCAGTGCTGGACTTTGCGTAACCTCTTCCAGGAGGGCAAAGGGAGCCCCCTCCCCGCGGCTGCCCGTGACGCGGCGGCGGCGCGGCGGCACCGTGCGGAGCACGCGGCGCGGTCGGCAGCAGCCGAAGCCCTTGTAGCAGGAGCCTTGCAAAGAACGAAGCTCGGTTTCTGCCCCGACTCCTCCGCTCCTGGAGGCGTGTGAAAGTGCGAGACACTCGGCTCTTACTGCTTCAAATAGAAATAAGCTCCTAATTCTCTTAGCTGCAAAGAAGAGCTACGAAGACTCAGCAAGGGGCAGCACGGGGCGTATGGGGAACGGTGTCCCATTTTGATCCCGTAACTGGGGTCCGGCAAGGCCCCAGCGCAGCAGTGTGGGGAAGCCCCACAGACACGKCCCGGCCCCGGTGTGGGACGCACCACGGGCACGTACAGCTCCGGGGTGGATGGCCCAGGGCAAAACCCCGGCAAGCCGCTGCGGGACGTGCTTCGCCTTTCCCCGGCAGCAACGGGAGCCTCACGCCGAGCGGCACGCGCTCCGGCCTCGCCCGGGCAGGAACCAGGGCCTGCGGAGGGGAAGTGACTTCCTGCACATACACCCCTGCACAGCAGCATCCTTGCACAAGCATGTACAAACACACGCCAGTCCCACATGCACCTCTGGGCACATGCACCCAGCCCACATGTCTGCACACRTGCTCATAGACTCACAAGCATGTGTGCAGCCTGCTGCAGGCAGGCAGTCTTGCACACATGTGCATGCGGCTTCGTGCACACAGACCATCTTGCACACACGTGCACGCAGCCCGCTGCAGGCAGACTGTCCTGCACACACGTGCATGCAGCCTGATGCAAGCGGACCGTCCTGCACACGCGTGCACACATGCCGGTGCATGCAGGCTGTGCTGCACGCGTGTGCACCCATGCCAGTGCATGCAGGCCGTCCTGCACACGCGTGCACCCGTGCCGGTGCACGCAGGCCGTGCTGCACGCGCGTGTACACAGGTGTGCAGGCAGGCGCCCTCGCTCGCAGAGGGGCCGCGGTGCCCTACACCGGCGGTATCGAGCGAGGCGYGGGGCAGAGCCGCTGCCGCCATCCGCTCCCCACCCGGCCCCCTCACCCCCGGCCCGGCGTTAGCCGGCTGATCTGGCTCGCAGCCTCCCTTAAGTCACTTAAAGGGGGTTAAAAACAGCCGCTGTCGCCGCGCTGTCCCCAGGGGACCCCGCTCAGCGCCGGGGCGATGGCCGCGGAGGCCGCCGCGGCCCCCCGGCGCTGCCCGCGGCCGGCAGCCGCGGGAGGGAGGGCGCGGGCGGCCGCCGGCGTCGGGGCGGCCCAGGGCCCCCGCGGCCATCGCCCAGGCCCGGCGCGAAGATGGCGCCCGCCGTCGCCGTGGCAACGGGCCGCCTGCCATGGCGGCGCTGCGGCCTGCTGCCGCCCCCGCGGGCCCGGGCTCCGGGAGACCTTCGCGTTTTCCCCGCTGTTAAAA
>NW_028186534.1:13082137-13089894 GCF_003343005.1 Rhea americana
GATGCCAGGGAGTTGGGTGATGCCAAGGAGCAGGCCGAGCCATGCCGGGGAGCTGGGCGATGCCGGGGAGCCGGGCGATGCCGGGGAGCCGTGCCGTGCCAGGGATCTGGGCGATGCCGGGGAGCCGGGCTGTGCCAGGTAGCCGGGCGATGCTGGGGAGCCGGGCTGTGCCAGGGAGCTCTGCCATGCCGGGGAGCTGGGCGATGCCGGGGATCTGGGCGATGCTGGGGAGCCGGGCCATGCTGGGAAGCTGGGCCATGCTGGGGAGCCGGGCGATGCTGGGGAGCCGTGCCGTGCCAGGGAGCCGTGCTGTGCCAGGGAGCCAGGCCGTGCCGGGAAGCCGGGTGATGCCGGGGAGCCGGACGATGCCGGGGAGCCGTGCCGTGCCGGGGAGCCGTGCCGTGCCGGGGATCTGGGCGATGCTGGGGACCAGGCCGGGCTGTGCCAACCGCAGAGGCTCTATTTTGAGCAGGATGCCGCAGTCGCTTTTTGGCTAATTGAAGCCTGCGGCTGCTGTTTCGGGCTCCCTCCTTGGCTCCCTTGGCCRCGGAGCCGCCAGCTCGGTTCGCTTGTCCTCAGCCTGAACCCGGCCCCGGCCCCGGCCCYGGCCGGCTGGGGCGGCGCTGCCCCTTCGCCCCCTGCACCCAGGCCTGTGTCTTCCCCCCTCCCCAGAGAGSAAACCTCTTTCCAACACGCTCTCTTTATTCGCGCCCGCAGTGCTCCACCACGCAAACGGCCTGGCAACGGAGCATCCCGCAGCGGGGAGGGCCGACCTCCCGGGGCCCCTCCYGGGCCCTTTGCTGCAGCCTCCCCTCCCTCCCGCTCTCCTCTTCCCTCGCCAGCTCCTCAGATGCCRGGCTGAATTTTCCCAGCAGACATTCATCCCGTTCCCAGAGTGCTTCCGAGTGCTGGAGGCAGCAGGAAGCCAAGGAGGGCGCCCAGCGTGAAGCCCGCTCCCGGCTGGCGGCCGCGCCGGGCGATGCCGTGCCGTCGTTATTTATTTAAAGCAGGAGCTTCGCGGGGCGCGCGCGTCCTTCAGGAGCACAGCGGTCCGCCGAGGGAGAGCTGCCTGCCTCCCTCCGAGGGCCCTTTCTCGCCTGCCGGGGGGCTGCGGCTCAGCCCTGCGATGCCCCACGTCCGGGGGGCAGGACGCAGCCCCCCAGCGCGCACACCTCTGCCACGTCCTCCCCGCGGAGCGGGGCAGCCTGCCGCCGACGTGGGGCAGAGCCGGCGGGCTCGCGAGCGGGGCACCTCCGCTGCCGTCCCCACCGGGCCAGCTGGCTGCCCGGAGCCGCCGTGCCGCCGGCTGCCTCCGGCGCGGACGCCCGCGCGGATAACCTTATTAGCAGCGGGGACCCGCGGCGCGGTTTCCARGGAAACCCCTCGGACCGGGCAGCCGCGGGAGGAGGGATGGGAAGGGGAGACGGGCGGGACGTCCGTCACCTCGCTTTTCCCAGCCCGGCCGTCCCCAGGGCACGGGTGTGCTCGGCTCGGCCCGGAGACGGGACCTCTGGGCGCAGGTCAGGGTGTTCCCGTCCTCCCGAGGGCCGGAGCCTGCGGGCGGCTCCGGGAGAAGAGCCCAAAATAGGAGCTGTGGCTGCCCGCCCGGCCGCCGCGCAGACGTCAGGGCCGCCGGTGTTCCCGCGGGACGGCCGCCCGCGCCGGGGACAAGCTCCGAGGGACGAGCTCGGGGCCAGCCCAGCTCTTGGGGGGTGCAAACCTCTCAGAAATAGCAGGTTGCAATAAATTCCCAGGGGGTGGCCCTGGCTGGAGTCACCTCGCCCGCAGGCATGGGGACGAGGACGCGGAAAGCGCCCGGCTCCAAGAGCTTCGGGCTGATTTGGCCTTACTGTCYGCTGCGTCGTGCAGGCGCGAGGCGCTGCGCTGCGGGAACAGAAGCGGCTCCGCAGCGGGGGCCAGCGAGGGCGAGCGGCACCTTCCCAACCCCCCCGATCCGCTCGGGGAGCGGCTTCCCCGTGGCCGTCCCTAGGGCAGACTGTGGGGGTTTCGCACGGGTTTCTGCGGCGACACCAGCGGCACCTCTCCGAAGGGCCGGGCACAGATGCCCCCGATATCCATCCGGGCGAGGAGCAGTGAGAAACCTTTGCATCTCCTTCCTTCCCTTGCAGGAGCCTGCGCGCGCCCGTGCTCCCGCGGGAGACGGGGTGGAAAACAGCCATCCGCCGGGAGGATGCAAAGCTTATCAGGGGAGAAAGGGCTTATAGCAGACCGGCTGACGTAACCGGAGAAAACAGGCCAGCTTCCCAGCTCGCGCCAGTGCTTCCAGCTCGCGCCACGCTGCAGGACGGTGCCGCCGCCCGGCCCGCGCCCGAGCAGCGGGAAGCGTCTCGGCGCAGATGGCAGGGCCGCAGGCCCGTTTTTTGGAGGGGGAGCAGCGGGATAAACCGGGCACCGGCGCCCGGAGCCGCCGGGGCGATGCTGCGCTCGACCGCCGGCGCGGCGGGGCTCGCRAGCGCCGGACGCCGGCTCTGCCAGGCCGGCCGGCGCGGGGACAGACCGTGCCGCGGGGCTGCCGCCGGCCGGCCCCGGGCGCCGCTTCCACCCCGGCCCTCCCTCCCGCCTCCATCTGCTCTCGCAGGCCTCTCGCTGGCTGCGAGCGCGAGGGCGAGCGCGGCCCTTCGGCAGGAGCTGTTTCTTATTACCATACGTTCCGGTCCATTGCCCTTAAGATCTGCATCCTCGGGACCTCTGCGCCGAGGAATTAGATTCCTCCCTGTTAATGAGTTTGTGCCAGTAAAGGGCTCGGAAGATGTAAAGCTCTGCGTAGGAGCTGAGCATCATTTTTGTTATTGATTTCCCTGCACAGCCCCTGCGATACTGCTCGGGGACGCGTATCCCCAGGGCAAAGCCCTCGAGCCCTTGGGAGGGATGTGACCCTTTTCTCAAGGAGAGACTGAGAAATCCTTTCCGTGCTGACACGTCTCCTTAAAGCTGCCAGCTCTCTAGATTTTCAGGAGCAAAACATCAGTGAATGGAGCTTGCAGGACAGTAAATGCCTCCCCAAAAGGAGGAGGAAAGCGCTGCGAAGGGCGGCCGTGCGCGCGCGCACTGCTGCCCGCCCCGCGCTCCCGCTGGGAATCAGCCACCCCGGCTGCAGGACGGACCCAGGCGCAGGCTCGAGTCAGGGACCGGGGCCGAGCGCCCTGGCCGGGAGCCGGGGAGGCACCGGGGCATCCCCAGACCGTGCTCGCATCCCGCCCGCCCCGCGGTCCAGCCGCTGCGCCCGGGCGTCCGGCGGGGCAGGGAYGCGGCGCCTCCCTCGTCCCCGGCGCGCCCAGGTGCCTTCGCTCGCCACCGCTTCACTGGGAGTCTTGGGGCTCGTGGAGTTGGTACGTCGGAGCCGGGCAACCCACGATTCAGGAGTAGGAAGCCGTTCGTGGCAGAAGGCTGCATCAAGGGCCAGTGGAAGCGATCGGAGCCGCACGTCAGCAACAGCGAGCAAAGATGTCATTCCCGTGAATAACGAACGGCTAATTACACAGTCCGGCACAAAGGGAAGACGAGATAAAATTGCTCCAGGTTTATCAAACTTGGCAAATTCCCCCTCCCAGTAAATAATTACTGCACTCTTAACAGGGCTCTTTTTATTAACTRATGTGATTTAGTCTTGGCCCTTTTTTAAGACTTGAAAAGCATCTTTAGCAGTGAGCAAATATCCTCGTGCCACGTGCTGCGTGCGGGGCACCAGCAGGAGAAGACGCCAGGCTTTTTAAACTAAACCGGCCCCTCTTTCGACCAGCCCTCGCCAGGGCTGCGGYGAGCCTGGCTAGCCGCGCGCGTGCCTCCGCCGTGCGCGATCCCCGGTCCTTCGACAGCCCCGGCGCCGGGCAGCGGGGCCCCCGGGGCTCGCCTGGACGYGGCCGAGGGTGAGCCGATCCCGTGCCGGCGACAGTCCCGCGCCAGCGGGAGGTTGGGTAGAGACCCCCCGAGGCCCCTCCTGACCGCGTTTCTCTGCTGCGGGGCCCTCGGCAAGGTGGGACCTGCCAAGGTCTCGTCACCCAGGGCGCTGGAGAACGTCCGCACGCTTCGCAGGGCGAGTGCAGCCCGCTGCGCCCTGGCCGCTCCGCGCGCCGCTCTCGCCTGCTCGCAGCACCCTGGAGCCGGGCTTGCAGCAACCTTGGTGCTTCCCTCCRGGCGGGATGAACCCTCCGGGCCCCCTGGGGTGGCGGGTCCCCGCGGAAGAGGCTCCCGGAGCTGCAGGGCCGGTCATCGCCCTCGCGGCCGCCTCCGGGCGAGAGCCAGCGGATGGAAGGTTGGTAARGGGCAGATGCAGCAAGGAGAGGAAAGTGCAGAGCCAGAGCTTCACGTGAACTCCCCAGGAGAGCAGCAATTAAATATCTGCCGCGATTCTGCTGAACGCTCTGGAACRGCAGCGACCGCGACCGCACGTCCCGGGTATCAGCTCCGGAACAATTCATAAGGCGCAGCGTTCGCACCACCGTCCGGCTGGGAAACCCTCTCCGGCATTTAGCCGAAACCTTGCCCCCAGCCTCGGCAGAAACGCTGCCCCGGCACGGCGCGAGAGCCCGCCGGGCCGGCCGGGCCGGGCCTGTCTCCGGCAGCCTGTCTCCGGCGGTGTTTTATGCTTCCAAGGAAAGCTCGTAACCTCCATAACGCACCTAATTGTGCAAGACTGCGCCAGAGGGACGAGGAGGAAAAACCTTCCGGTCCCCAGCTGGCGATTAGCCGATGCCCTGAAGCGACAGCGCTCTTGGCCCCTCTAATTTTACCCGGCCTGGAAACGGTGGGTGCAGGGACGGAGCAGAGCAATGCACTGGGCGGGTGTTTCGCCCCCTTCCTCGCCAGGGCTGAGACGCTCCCGGCTCTGAAAGCCCTCGGTTTTACAGGGCACTGGGCAGGTTCAGAGGCTCCTCAAGCCTCCCGTGCAGCTTTATTACCTTTAAAGTGAATTTGGCACCGGGGGAGTGTGGGGGATTGCCAGGGCTGAAGGCAAAATCCTCGGCACGTCCGCAGGCACCGCCGCTCCYGGGAGCAGCCGTGCCCAGCCCCAGCCGCTCGGCCTCGGCGGGACGGAGGGACGGAGCGGCCGGGCGCCGTGGGGGCCRGGCAGTGCCGAGGTCACATCCACGTGTCACCCAGAGCCACGACTCCGCCGGCCAGGGAGCCTCGTGCAGGCGGCGGGACGAGCCGGGGGCTACGGCGGGGAGAGCGGGACCGAGCAAAACGGGGAGGCGAGAGCGGCTCGAAGCAGCCCCGGCCCCGGGCTGAGACGGGAAGGTGCCAGCGCTGCAGAGGACTCGGAGCCATGGGAGTCCGGCAGCCACGATGCTCTCGGAGCCACACGAGTCCCGGAGCTGCGATGCTCCTGGAGCCGTGGGGTTCCCGGAGCCGCAACGCTCCCAGGGCCACGCGAGTCCCGGAGCTGCGATGCTCCTGGAGCCGTGGGGTTCCCGGAGCCGCAACGCTCCCAGAGCCACGCGAGTCCCGGAGCTGCGATGCTCCTGGAGCCGTGGGGTTCCCGGAGCCGCAACGCTCCCAGGGCCACGCGAGTCCCGGAGCTGCGATGCTCCTGGAGCCGTGGGGTTCCCGGAGCCGCAACGCTCCCAGAGCCACGCGAGTCCCGGAGCTGCGATGCTCCTGGAGCCGTGGGGTTCCCGGAGCCGCAACGCTCCCAGAGCCACGCGAGTCCCGGAGCTGCGATGCTCCTGGAGCCGTGGGGTTCCCGGAGCCGCAACGCTCCCAGAGCCACGCGAGTCCCGGAGCTGCGCTGCTCCCAGAGCCGCAGGGGCCGGGCCGGGGTGGGGCTGCAGCTTTGGGAAGCCTCCCTTTGCCGGGAGCCGCCGGAAGCGCATCCGGAGCCTTTTGTTGACCTGGGCTGGACCCTGCGAAGGTCCCCGACAGCCTCCACCCGTCSCCATCCCCGAGGGCCCTCCGCGGGGACCGGCCGGCTTTGAAAGCAAGCAAACAAACAGGCCGCCGGGTTTGCAGCCGCCCCGGCTTCCCCGGTGGAGCCGCGCGGCCGCGTGGGAAGTGGCTCCCGTTGCCCTACGGGGCCGGACGCCTGGGCCCCCGCAAGGCCCCGCTGCTCTGCACGAGCGATCCCCCCTTTCCCCGGGAAAGGCAGCGCTCCGAGCCGGCGAAGGTCGTGCTGCCCCCTCCGCCGGGCTGCGCGAGCCGCGGGAGGATTTCCTGGTCGGCAAAGGGCAGCGCTGCCCCTTGGCCAGACCCCTCCGCACCGGGCTCCGAGAAATCCCTGGGAAATAAAAAGCTAAAGCCTGGAGCAGAATAAAACCGGACTAATTATTGGCTGGGGAAGGGAGTCGGGAGGGAGATGCTGCGCCGAGGCCGGAGGGCGGGGAGAGGAACGGTGCTATTCCCAGCTCTGCGACTGACTCACCAGGCAGCCTTGGGAAAGCCACTTAATTCCTTAATTACAAAATGCATACATTAATACACACGGCTCCGCGACGGCTCACGGAGGCGCCACCGGCGGGGGCTGCCGGGGTGCCGGGCAGCCTAATTAGCTGCTGTTTGCCGAGCACTTGGCTGCGCGCGGAGGAAGGGTGCATGGAAGCACCGGGCGCTCCCGCCTCCTCCGGCCGTGCCAGCCCGCGCTCTTGGGGGAGATGCAGCCGGGCCGTATCCCAGCCACGCTGCTGCGGATACGGAGCCATCCCGCTGAGCTCCGTGGCTTTTCTCCCCGTTTTTCTCAGGCAGCGAGTTGGCTCCGGGCTGGAGGCCTCCGGAGGAGCCYGCTGCAGTGCGGCACCGTGCCGCCCGAGCCCTGGACGAGCGCTGGGGCCGCCGCTGCGATCCAGCAATGTGCATCTGCTTCAGGAAACGGCTAAAAAATGCGTGTTAAAAAAAAACAAAARGGCTCCATTTTTGGTTCCCGTTTCAGGGCCGGCAGCCTCTCCGGCAGGCAGGAGCGGCGGCTTCGCCCCGGCGCCCRCGGGAACCGAGTCGCCGCAGGGGGATTACTCCCGGCTGACGTCGTTCCCGTAAATCAGGAGAAGGGGGTTGTCCAGTGGCTGCTTGCCATTTGGGGGATTTTTGGCGGAGTTTCCGTCGGTCTTTTCCCCCGCTGCCTTGCGAGGGCAGAGCCCGGCGGCTGCAGGTGGCCCGAGGCAGGGCCCGAGCCGCCCGYGCACCGCGAGGCGGGTGCTGGAGGAGCCCCGGCCGAGTCGCCCGGAGCCCCGCGAGCGAGCGGGGCCGGCGCCGCGATCCCAGAGCTCCACCTTCCCGGGCTCCGTGCCGAGCCGTTCATCAAGGTCGTGGCAGCGGGCAGCGCGAAGCCGAGGTGATGCGACTATTTCTGTGTGCTGAGGGAACTTCGCTGGCCTGATTCCCATAAATAAAACACGCCGGGAACAGCCCCTTCTCTGTCCTATTAATTCTGGACCCCAGGGGCCCAGCTATGTGTGCATTCAGCAGATCCGCGCTGCCGGCTCCGCTCCGCTCCCCGGTGATCCCGGCCGAGCTCAGGAAGCTTTGAGAGCCCCCAGCTCTCCTGAGACGCAGCATGTGAAAGCTTCAAGGGCATTTTATGGAAAATTTGTGCGTTTTCTTAGTCCCAAAGCCATGAGGAAGATTCCCCAAGGGTGCGGGAGGGTTGCGGGACTGAAGAGAGCAGGGCTTGGGGGGCCCCGCGCTGCTGCTGCCCCAGCACTGGCCCTTCCTGGCTTCCAACCCTGCTCCTGCTCTCCAGGAGCTGGAGATGCTTCTGCCCACTGCAATGCACTGGGAACCCAGTAGCCTGTGCCCAGCACCGCAGC
>NW_028186534.1:13091450-13093950 GCF_003343005.1 Rhea americana
GCGGGCTGGGGGCCGGGGCCAGGAGCCGGCGCGGCCCGGCGGGCTTTCCCGGGGCTCGCTGCGGAGGAGGAAACATCTTTCCGAAGGCCGCTGGCTCGGGGAGGGGTTTTCCGCTGGCTCTTCGCTGCCGTCGCAGCGGGCGAACCCAGCTGCGGGATCCCCCCGCTGCAATTTCACCCCCCCGGGGGCTCCCGCCGCCGCTCCCGGCTTCGCCTCCCTGCGGGAAACCCGGCGCGAGGGGCCGCGGGGCTCTCGGCGCTCCCCGCACGGGATCCGCCGCGCCGAGCACGGCCGTCGCCAAAGCCCCCGGAGCCCCCGGCACGGCCCCGGCGCCGCAGCTCCTCGCGGGGTGCCACCCCCGAGAGCCGCTGCTTGCACCGGCCCGAGGCCGGGCTGGCGAGCGGGACGCGGCGGCGGCCGCTCGAGCCGCCCCTCGCTGCGGCTAAAAACGGTCCTTTCGCCTTTCATCAGAGCCTGATCTTTGCTGCCCTACCTRCTTCAGAGAGAAGCTGGAGGCCTTCGCCGCCTCCCGCACGTCTCCTTTCAAACTCGCCCTTTGCCGGGGAGTATTTTTAGCCTGGAACGGCTCGGCCCGTTGGCCCCCTCCATGGCTCGGCCGGGTCAGCCGCGGCCGGCAGCGGGGCCGGAGCCTCGGAGACGGCGCAGGAGAAGGAACGGCGGTCCGGGGCGGATTTGTCGATGCCAAGGGAGACGCGGCGGGCCGCGCTCCCGCTACCGGGCGGCAGCTCATCCGCGCGGAAAGCTGCCGCCGGAGACCCGCATCCGTGGGAAACCAAGCGTCATTAGTTCTGCCGCTCACAGAACGGCTTGTTGATGCTAAATACTATTAACTGTCTTTAAGCAGCTTCTAGTATAAACTAATTTATTGACAGCCTCATCACTCCTCATGACAAGCGATTTAATATAAATTCAAATATCATGCAAAATGCTTCTTGTTTACTTAATAACACTTTGCGACTCCTTTTGCCAGGGTTCTCCTAATTTTTTAGTTATTTTACATTAGGAAGCAATCGCATGGACGTGGGCTACCCCAATGCCGGCCGAATGCCAGGAAGCGCCCGGGTGGGACGGCCCGTCTCCCCGTCCCTGGAGGCATCAGCCGGGGCTTGCGGCACAAGCCCTGCTCCCACCGTGTCTAGCTGCCGCTCGGGCGAGGAACAGGGAGCCGGCGTGTTTGCTGCAGTAGCGAAATTCARGTGAGCTCTCTGTCCCTCCCAAAGCCCAAGAGGGGAAGGAAATGGAGGTGGGGTAGCGCACAGCGAAAGGGAACGTCTTACCAGGCTGCGCTGAGACCACCCGAGTGTCAACTGGAGCGGTGCACAAATGAGAGCAAAATTTGACTTACGGTATTTAACCTAGATAAGCCTCGAATGTGGCCTAAATTGTTAGGCAAACGACAAATTGCCTGACTAAACCCAAAACCACACTCCACAGACTGGAGGGGTTATATATATTTGGACTGTCGCTTCTGCGTTTCCCAAGTGTGGATACGCGCGGGCCGTATTTATACAGCTCGCCCGAAACGAAGGGCTCCTGCGCCGGGCTGCAGCTTGTTTGCGTCCTGCGGAAACTAGAAGCGCTGCAGACAGAAGAGATTTCAGCTGAGGCTCTCTTAAAGGTCGAGCAGTTTGAGCCACTACAGCAAAAAGTCTTTAGCTTAATTGAGAGCCAGATAAGATCTTTAACGATGCCAACGCGAGTGTGTCGTCAGGGGAATGTCCCCGTTCGCGTCTCATGACCGTGGAAGAGAGAAGTGAGTTTGGCCATCTCTGAAGGGGCCRGCGTGACGCAGGCGAGGTAATCTCCACCAAAGGTTGCAAGCAAGAAGGACACTGATACTGGAGGAGGAAATGAAAGATAAGAATTTATTCTAAATGTATCGGCAYTGTACTGTTGGTCTCAGGAAAAAAGAAAAAAAAACCATGCCCCAGGCACTTCTTCTTTCTAGGCGCGCGGAGAGGCCAGYTTCAGCAAAGACCTGCAAAAGGAAAAGACCTGATTAAAGGATAYGTTCTCTGTCTGCCCGTCCAAACCCCAGAGTGCAGAGCTTCTCGAAATCAGTACCCGAGAAAGGAGGAAGCCTGCTAAAGGAGTGAAGCACCAGAGCACTGAGACATAACAAGAGGGAGCGACCCTGAGAAGAGCCCAAGACCACCAAAAGGGCACTGGAGACCTTCCATTGCAAGAGGAGGGCAGTGTCACTGCCGTAAAAAGTGCTCTGCTTGAGCTTGGACTGTAACTGAAACGACCGGTGACTTCTAGATGTAAGAGCACGGTGCCTTCGGCTGCCTCGAGGCTTCCCAACAGGGAGGGCMAAACCAGGACCTCGCTGCCGCCGGGCTGCCCCGAGGCGCCCAGGCGCACAGCGGTCGCGTCCCGCCAGGCGCAGCCGCGGATCTGCCGGCCCGGGCAGCTCGTACCCTCACCGTTGTCTCCAGCCAGCCCTGAATGAGCAAACACCCGGGAGCTGACCTCACCC